>NW_024808562.1:0-868 GCF_019175285.1 Sceloporus undulatus | reverse complement strand
GTCGAATTAGCCATATTTCTCCTAATTTTCGAATTTTGGAGAATATTCTTTACATCCCTAGTTATGAGTAATATATATGAAGGGAAGACAGGGGGACCCAAAATCTGCTTTTTAACTAATGTTTCTTTTCCATCCTGAGCTTGCTTAGCTCCATGATTGATTCAAGAGGCCCTTTGTTACCCAAAATGCTGGAGTTTTGGAAGGACACCCACAGATGCGATGCTTTTAGGGGAGTTTGGTACTTAGCTGAAAAGAGAGCTATAGAATGGTTGGGGGCAAGAGCGACCTCGGGATTCAGCCCAACTGTGCCAGGCCCGGAAGCACACAGAATTCCAAAGGCATTTGAAATAGATTTTCTGGTTTATTTACGGGAAAAGCAAAATACATACACACACACACACACCTAAGCCTTCACATACGTGCACAAGAACTAGATAACAATTGGGAGTGGTCAAGAGATGTAAGACTTTGATAATGGTAATACTTTACCTAGGCGGATCTTGATTCCAATTGCTGAGGGTTTGAAATTGGAAGAGAAGTCAGGAGCTCATGCAACAAGTGGGGTTGGCGACTGCATTGAGGTGCTTAGCCATGTAAACCCACAGACTGTCTGTCGGTAATTGGACTGACGTCAAAGAACAGCCAGTCAGGGCAGATATTTATACTGTAATTGTTGCTTGGGGGCAGAAACTGAGTGTTCAAAAAGGTTTAAATCGCTTTAGAATGTTTCCTGGGGAGAAGAATGGTCTGAAACCAAATTGAATGCAATGGGTGCTTGCTGCTAATATCTCAGACAAAAAGGATTAGCACACTGGCTCTCAGTTCCTTCTTGGCTCTGAATTGCAATCGCGTTGAAAAGCCAACATAC
>NW_024808561.1:0-3337 GCF_019175285.1 Sceloporus undulatus | reverse complement strand
TTGCTACCAATATTTAGTAGAAATAGCAATGAAGAAGCTTCCAGGAATCAAGTGGTTTGTTTTCCAGTGAAATGTGGACATTTCCTTCAGTTCAGCACTAAGAAAAGGTGATCACAAAACAAACGTATGTTGGATAATGGAGCACACCAGGGAATTCCAGAAGAAAATCTGCACGCGCTTTATTGACTACAGCAAAGCCTTTGACTGCATAGATCATGAAAAGATAGGGATTGCACTAAGAGGAATGAGAATTTCACAACATACGATTGTGCTGATACATAACCTGTACTTAGGAGAAGAGGCTGCCATCAGAACAGAATATGGAGAAACAGAATGGTTCCCAATCAGCAAAGTAAGGCTGCATTCTGTCACTCCCTCTGTACAATCTGCCTGCAGAAAACATCATATGCAGAGCAGGCTTAAACTCAGAGACAGGAGGAGTGAAGATAGGAAGAAGGAATATCAACAGCCTAAGGCCCGTTCCGGACGGGCATATAGTACGTCCCCAGGACATACTAGGGTTAGGAAGGGGAGTCACTTCCTGACGCCCCTAACCCTAGTACGTACTGGGTACGTACAAAATGGCGGCGCCTGTCCACACAGGGGCCGCCATTTTGACATCACGGATGCATAGCTTCCAGACGTCGCGTGGCGCTAATGACATCACAAGTGCGCCATTGGTGCCTCATGACGTCATAACCGCACCGCGAAAAGAAGCACCATTTTGGAACTTCTTTTTGCAGCGCGGAGGAGCCACGCGGTTTGGACACTGGGGCTCCTCCACGCTGCAAATGGCGGCGGAGGCAGACCGACTGTTTTGGGCGGTCTGTAACGTGCCTAAGATACACAGATGAGACAATACTACTAACAGAAACAAAGACCTGGAGTGATTATTTAAGAACGTCAAGGAGGAAAGTGCCAAGGTTGGATTAATGCTGAACATTTTTAAAAAGTGACCACAGAAGATCTAGAAGACAATGAGAAAATTCACCCTAGACAATGAGAAAATTGAAATAGTCAAAGTGCAGTCAGAAAATCAGATCAAAAATGGGATTAGGAAGCACAGCTATGAAACAACTGGACAAAATCATAGTGTTAAAAACATAGTTCTGAACACTAAAGTAAGGATTATTCAGACCATTGTATTCCCCATCACCTTGTATGGATGGGAGAGCCAGGCAGTGAAAAAACTCAGGAGAAAGAAAATCATTTGAGATGTGGTGCTGGAGAAGAGTACTGAGGATACCGTGGATGATCAAGATGACAAACAAATGTGTTCTAGAACACATCAAGCCCGAACTCTCTCTGGAAGCCAAGATGACTAAACTGAGGCAGTTGTACTTTAGTCACATCATTAAGGAAAATGAATCACTAGAAAAGGCAATGATGCCAGGAAAGGTGAGATGATGATCATGATGATGATGATCATCATCATCCCACTTTCCCCCAAAATTTGGGATACAAAATGGCTTACAAATTAAAAACAATACAGTTAAAAACATACAAAACTGGGCATTAAAACAGAATTAAACTAGAATAGTATTAAAACACAGAAGGCATTAAAAGAATAAAATGCAATTTAAAAGATAAAAATGTTTAAAAATAATACACATTAAAATAGTCTAAAATCCTAAAACGTTAAAACAATAAAAATAAAACTATATACAGACTTTTAAAACCTTCAGATACAGCACCACAGAGGATTAAGAGCCCAACCTCAACTGTCTGTAAAGGCCTGGCAGCACAAAAACTTTTAGGTGTCACCAGAAGGACAACAAGGAAAGTGCCATCCTGGCCTCTCTGGGGAGAAAGTTCCAAAGTCTGGGAGCAGCCACCAAGAAGGCTCTCTCCCTTGTTCCCACCAAACGAGCATGAAAAGGAGGTGGGACAGAGGAGGAGAGCCTCTCTGGATAATCTTAAAACCTGGTGGATTCTTACAGAGGATATGATCCTTCAAACAGCCTGGACCCAAGCCATATAAGGATTTATAGGTCAAAACCAGCACTTCGAATTGTGCCCACAAATGGACCAGCAGCCAGTGGAGCTGTTGTAACAGTGGAGCACTGTGCTTCCTGTAGCCAGCCTCAGTTGACAATCTGTCTGCAACTCTCTGGGCCAACTTAAGTTTCTGAGCACCTTTCAAAGGCAGCCACACATAGAAAATTTTCATACCAGTAAATGCCAGTAAAACATTTAGGACGCATGGGTGTCTCAAAGCCTGACACGCTTCCTAAACGTCAGGGAATAGTCCCCTCACCTCCAGCATCACTGAATCATTTGGGCAACAGCCATCACCCATTAATTCACAAATCAAAAACCACTGAGATGTTTAACAGAACCAACACAAACACATTCCACTGTCCAGTTCCCTGTGCAGGTCATCCATCAAGGTGACCAAAGCTGTCTCTGTCCCATACCTAGGTTTGAAACCAGAGTGAAATGGATCAAGATGATCCACCTCATCCAAGAACCCCTGGAGTTGAGAAGCCATCACACTCTTCAGTACCTTGCCCAAAAATGGGATGTTGGAAAGGCAGTAGAAAGAGAGGAAGACCACATGCCAGATGGTTAACATCAATCAAGGAAAACATGGGCCTGGGTCTGTAGGACCTGAGCAGAAAGGTTGAAGACAGGGGGACTTGGAGATGTTTCATCCAGGGTCGCCATAAGTCGAAATCAACTCAAGAGCAGCTAACATCAAGAAAAACTGGCTTTTGTAACCTATACACAATTTACAAAGTGGAAAGAGTGGCATAAATTATTTTATTTTTCATAACTTATTCTGCATATTTTACTGTTATATAATTTATTCCCATTTTACTAGTGATAAAATAGCAAGAAATTATGTAGGCAGAAAAGTCTTGTCCTCATCTATGGCAATCCTTGATCCATTAGCCTGAGATTTCAGTACAGCATTGCCCACACTTTTCCAAGGATAGTTATAACCTGTAAAAAAATTCAAAACTTTATTCGAGAACTGTAATAGTTTTAAAAAGAGCCCAAGTTGGGATTTTTCACAAAGCTAAACTGTATATCTATAGTATCATACTGTCTACTTTTGTTCTGCAGAAACACCCCTTCAACATACAGCTTAGAATATGCAGTCTTAAAATTAACTCCTAAAACAAGGGTGGGCAAAGTGCAATCCATACATGGTCCCCAGGGCTGTTTTTGTGATCCCAATGACCCCTAGGGTTCAATCTCTGTCTCTGTCTCTGTCTCTGTCTCTCTCTCTCTCTCTCTCAAAATACGTACACACACACACACACACACACAGGCTCTAAAATGCTCCAAATTATCTCCAGGATTAACATGAAATTTTGCAGAATTTTTCATA
>NW_024808560.1:0-3337 GCF_019175285.1 Sceloporus undulatus | reverse complement strand
CCCCCCTCCCCACCTCCCTCCCCGCCTCGCCACCCACCTCCTCCGTTCCAGGCCACGTGGCCGCGCGCAGGAGGCGCACCGCCTCCTCCTTTGCCTCCTCCTTTGCTTCTTCCCCGCGGCCGCATGGCCTGGAACGGAGGAGGAGGAGGAGGTGGGTGGCACGGCCACACGGGGAGGCGGGGGAAGGTGGGTTGGTGCTGCGCGGGCCCCGAACCGGGGGCTGGGCGCCAAACCGGACCGGGACCGGGAGGGGGCCCCCAAAAGCGGATTTGTCCCAGGGGCTGCCGGGATATGGCATCCCTACCAGTAGGCTCAGGCAAAAGCAAACTGCTGGAGCCTCTCCTAGCTAGTTTTGCTCTTCCTCATTAATAAACTCTGCCATCTTGACCACACTCTGTTTTTGCTTGACCATAATTGTCCCAGTTTCATCTGTGAAATGTTGGAGAGTATGGTATTAATGTTTTTTTTAAGCCCTCGCTTGGAGTGATGGTAAGGTTAACTCTTGTACTAAAATGCTATTTTAGAGCATTTGTGGGCAATCTCTGTGGGTCCAAGGGCCTGTGTTAGCCTTCCAATATGTCACTGCAGAGGCCCCTTGCTACTGCTGCTCTGCTGAGATTTGGTGGCAAATTGAGTTGCTGAATGGTCAGGCAAATTGATAAAAGGAGTTAAAGGTTGTAGCGAGAGCTTTTCTTATTTGGCTTTTCCTGATTTGGCACCAAATTTCAGCACAAAACAACAACCAAAACAGTAATCTACCACCACCCATTTGAAACAAGTATTTTCTCCTTGTTTTAATTTTAAAGCAATAATTTGTTTGCTGCCAAATTTTGGGGACACAGATTGATGTCGGACAGGTGGGAATTGTCAAAATGTGTTTGAGGGCAACATCTAACCTGTGAGCTTCATGTTCTTTACTCCAATTTTATTTTTATTTTTTTAAGGCAGGAACATTAAATGACATACTATATATTTTACATAGGCCCACAACAGATGGGCAGGAAAAAATGGCTTGACCCTGCTTTTCACAAAGCGGGTTGAAACCCCTCTGCCTGCACGGCCTGCTCCCATGTCTGAATGTGATGTCAAGCCGTGCCGCTGGGTAATTTTTGGGAGTTGTCTCCCCACCATACATGTGTACTGTTGCACAAACACACAACCGGCAACCTCCAAGTACCTTCCACACCAATGTATGGCTGTCCCTTTGATTGGCCACAAAGGTGCATATGCAATACTCCGCTCGTACAGGGCACTAGTGTGCAAAGCACAATCATGGGGGTCACCTCCCTTCATCCCATGCCTCCCTGTTGGACTGTCTGGTTTGTGTATATTTTAATTACACCCATTGGAGTTTCATTTCTTGGCTTTCCCTCATGTTGAGGTGTTTATAAACAACAGTGAAGATGTGCACTTTCCAGGCTCTGTCAGAATATGCCAGTTTCTTTTTGCTCCTGTTGTTAGCCCTGGAGCATGGTTTCGGTCCAGTTTCCAGCTCCGTTCAAGGTGTGCGCCATCTAAACCCCACCTTGAAAGTGGCAAACCCCCCCCCCCTTTATTTAGCCCCTCTACTTCACCCCATAGCCTCTGGCTGAATCCTGGTGTTGTAGGCTATATTTCAGAGGTAGGACCTGGCAAAACCACCTCATATTATTCCTTGTCTAAGAAAACCATATGAATTCATGGGATTATCATACATCAATGGACGACGAAGGCGTGCACACACACGTACGCATGCTGGTTGAAATACTGAGTGGAGAATCAGCAGAGGTCAAACCAAGACTTGCCATGACCTATTTTTTCTTCTTTTTTGTGCTCATGGCCTCCCCTTCATTCTCCCCTCCTCCATTACATTATAATTTAATTACTTCTTCCTTTGCACAGACTATAGTCTACTTACCCTAATTTCAAATCATGTTTTGAGGTTAGTTTACAATCCAACTAAGGAGGGCAAGCGCAAACTAGAGTTTGTTAATTCTGATTTGACAAGAAGATACAATTTTACCTAAGAAATATGTAGTTAAATTGCTACAAGAAAGGGTCACACAATAGCAAGTCACTGTTTGGCTTGTGTGAAACTAGGAGCGCTCCCTGTGTTGTAGAAAGAATGCATAACTGAAAAACCAGAGGAAATTATTTCTGGTGCTCATCTGGATGCAGTGCATTTGTCTTCCTTGCATCTGTTTATCCCATGGTTTGCATGAATACAAAGTAGCATTTGTGTAAGCTATTGTCCTTCCAAATAACACTGACTGGTGCCATCCCAAATGTAAATCTTTGTTAGGTACAGTGAAATTTTTATTCTGTTGCTGGCTGTCCGCATGATTTTTGTAGTTTTGTACCTTTCTTCTTCTTTTTTTCTGTGAGCCTGGATTCAATTTCTTTCCGTTCAAGTTAACATATTTTAATATAAATTTTTAAATGAAAAAGATGTTCTAATTCAGTGATGGAGAACCTTTTAGAGACCAAGTGCCCAAACTGCAACCCGGACCCCACTTATTTATTGCAAAGTGCCACGTCCCTCTGGCTTTCTAGTAAGAAACTCTGGCAAACTCTGTGCTAGGGAGACAGCATGTGTGCCCACAGAGAGGGCTCTGAGTGCCACCTCTGGCACGCGTGCCATAGGTTCACCATTACTGTTCTAATTGCACTTAGCTTATAAGTCACAATTGACCAAATATCTGTATACTATAGACTGACTGTAGGATTCTAGAGTTTAGAGAGTGGCACTACTTTACATGTAATACTAAGACTGCTGGGTGAAAGAAAAAAAACCATGCAAGTGTTTCCTGCCTTTTATTCCTGTATCTGCCCTGGTTTTTGTTGATGTTATTGCTTCAGAGATGTTAATTTGGGAGCTTCATGCCCTGTAGTAAGTCCAGTGACTGCAGTTTGTTCATAGGCATAAGAATCAGGTTAAGGAAAAGCTGTCCTAATTCATAAATTCAACTTGCATGTGGCATGAACTCCATTCTCTGTATGACATTTCTGGAGAAGGATGACAGATTGTAATAGATATGGAAACCAAGCCTTATGAGGAATACTTGAGGGAAATGGGTATGTTTAGCCAGGAAAAACTAAGTCTGAGAGGATATGTGATGGACACCTTTAAATAGCTGAAGGGTTGTCACTTGGAAGATTGTGGGAGCTTGTTTTCTGTTCTTCCAGAAGACAGAGTCTGAACCAATGGATTCAAATTACAAGAATGGAGATTTCCACTAAACATTGAGAAGAATCGCCTGACAGTAAAAGTTGTTCAACAATGGACCAGAGCACCAGAGAAAATGGTAGATATTATTATTATTATTATTATTATTATTATTATTATTATTATTATTAT
>NW_024808559.1:0-3337 GCF_019175285.1 Sceloporus undulatus | reverse complement strand
CCGCAAAGCGGCGGTTTGTATCCCGCCTTTGTCTTCTTTCCTGGGATCTGTCTTGTAGTAAGACTGGTTATCAGTCTGGCTTTGTTAATCAGTTTATTTTTATTTTTTTAAACTTTGTTGACTAGATATTGTAGTCTGAGAAATGCCTGATCAAAGTTCACCAGTATTAGGGTGAGTCTTTGGCTGCATCTACACTACAGAATGAATGCCGTTTGACACCACTTTAACTGCCATGTCTCAATGCTATGGCATTGTGGGATCTGTAATTTTGTGAGATAGTTAATCTTCTCTGTCAAAGACCCCTGGTGCTACAACAAACTACACATTCCAGGAGTCTATAGGATGGTGCCTTGACATTTAAAATGATATTAAACTGCATCAATTCTGTAGTGTGGATACAATACACATCCACAGCCTCAGTCTATGGTTGTATCTTAGAGCTTAGCAAATGAAAATGGACTTTGTGGTATTTAGGATGGAAGGTGGAAATTTGGAAGTACATATAGCAATTAGTCAGTAGGTTTCTGATACAAGGTTTCAGATCAAGATATGTCTTTTGAATAGTTCCACAGTTCTGTCCAGAAAATCCTATTGAAGGGACAACTCAGTTTGATGGTGGGGTTGATAATATTAGCTTCTGAAATCTGGCCACTCAGACATGCTCAGGATGGTAAGCTTGAAAAATAAAGACCCTGCAAATGATTATTTGGAAAGAAGAAGCATAATATAAACCCAAATTTATTGACTGCATATCTCAGGAAATATCCTGCACAGATTTCATGAGAAATCTGCCCAGGGGAGTAGGGTATGTGCCAGTGGTGGATTGGACTGAATATGTCCGGATAAATAAAATGAATTCACTTGTGTTGTGTGAGATCAGCTTCTAATCTGTAAAATACCTGTAATTCTAAAATGTTTGGGCTGTTTTTGTCAGTCCTCTTCACTTCTATTTCCTCTCTCTTTCTGCTGGGTGTTTTCTCTGAATTACAACACACAGGAAATTGCAGCACTCACTCCTCTGACAGACTAAATACTATAACCTTCGGAATGTAAATATAATAAAATAATTGAAGAATACAAGCTGACTAAGACAGTCTTGTTTAATATCACAGAAACGGATGTCTACTGTCATCATCCTATCTGAGTAGTTTGTATCATTTATGCCATTATTGTATCCTGAGCTTTTTGTATATTATTATCTGGTCTCTTTGCATGATTGTATTTGTTAATAACTGTTAGGATTGTGGAATCAATTATCTTATGTTAATAATTTGAATAACCATATTTGAACTGCATATTCTTTTTCTTCTGACACTAATACATAGTCATTTTTAAATATAATTTGTTTTGATTATGGTGGCGCAGTGGTTAAATGCCTGTACTGCAGCCATTCACTCAAAACCACAAGGTTGCGAGTTCAAGACCAGCAAAAAGGCCCAAGCTTGACTCGGGCTTGCATCCTTCCGAGGTCGCTAAAATGAGTACCCAGACTGTTGGGGGCAAATTAGCTTACTTGCTAATTAGCTTACTTGCTGTTCACCACTATGATCTTTGGAATAGCGGTACTGTATATAAATAAAACAAATTATTATTATTATTATTATTATTATTGTTATTATTATTATCATCGTGTAGTCACACATTTATGTATACTTCATAAACAGTATATTTTAACTATATATTTACTGTATATTCCATGATCTATTTGGAAGGTTATAGTGTATAGTCTATTTTCTCTGAATTCACAGCTCAGCAGTGAGTAAGAACATGAGGCAGTCATTCATATGCAAAAGCATAACAATGAAACTATAGAGCACAGTGCTTAGAGCATTGTTCAAAGGGATGCTGTGTGGTTCTAGCTGCCACAGTCTGTAGTTGAGCTTGCCAGTCTCTCCTCTTTTTCCTTACAGTGACAGTGGCTTGCCTATGACGGGGAGGCTGCAGTCTAAGCTGGAAGATGTAAGAGATGCCTAAGGGGATTCTTGGCCATACACTGAGATTGAGGGCCAAACATGGCCCATATCAGTTCCCTTCCTCTGATACATACATACATGTAAACACTTACTCTTTCAACTTGATCCAAAAAGTGAGATGTGCCTGGAAGCAGCCTTTCTCTAGTACAATCAATGCATATGCAAATGACTGTTGAGTAACACATATGTATCTGCATCATGGTACTGTACTTGTCTGGCTACCGCTGAACATGCTGCATTAATTGTTGGGAGCACATGGGTAAAAAAGGAGAAAGAAACATTTTGGGAAAATGCCCTGGGTTGACTATAGCCCCTACAATAGTATCTCCCATGGCTAATCAGGGAGGGGACAATAAATCAAGCATATTGTTACATCTTTGGAAATGTCCGGTGAATAGAGTACATTCCAAGATTTTGCTAGGCTTTCAGTGTAATTGAATTGGTCCTTTCCTGCAGCAATCATCATACTATGTGAATGTGAGCTTGACAGTTTATAGCAAGACAAGGTCAGAGTTGATATGTAGTATACTTTCCAACTACCACAATTTGTTAGGGACAGTCTCAGTTAATCTTCTGTCATCCCACTTTTCCAGCTATTTTAAAAATGTCTCAATTTCTCTCTCCTCTTCCGATTTCCCCCTTTGTTCTCAGCTTATGTGTTTTTCTTCTGGTGGCTTGACTGCATTCTCATGTTGCTTGGCCACATATGTCCTGGTTTACATCTGTGAAATGTTGGAGAATGTGATATAGTGAAAGTTGCTGCTCTAAAAAACTGGGGGCCCTTTAGAAACACAGGATGCTGCCTTATACTGAGTCGGTCCTTCTATTTCAGTAGTGTCAGCTCTAACCAGCAGGAGTGGCTCTCCAGGGTTTAGGCAGTATTTCTTTTACTGTATTAGCCTCATGTGGAGATATATTTGAGATATATATTGGAGATCTCTGGTACTCCCTTTGGTCTCCCATCCAAGCACTAATCACCAGGCCTGGCCTTGTTTAACTTCTGCCATCTCATGAACCCTAGGTATATTCGGGGTGGTCATCTTAAAAAATCCAGTTGGGAATGCACGCCTTGAAAATGGACTGCCTTGGAAGAAGTAAGTGTTGTATACTGTACATCCAAATTTAGCCACTTTTATGTTTTGACAGTTAACATTTAGAAGCCTTACTCCAGCATTCTTCTGTTATGATTACATTAGCGCACACTGTTTCTTTCTGTCTTTATCCTTGGAAGGACATTTGTGGGTATTTTTAGCATCTAAGAGCAAGCAGAGTTATAAACCCATTGTGGAAGTTTCCCATTTCCCTGCTCTGTAGTAAGTGCTCATGACCTGCTGGATGCTATGCTTTTGCATTGAGTGCTAGGC
>NW_024808558.1:0-3337 GCF_019175285.1 Sceloporus undulatus | reverse complement strand
CCTTTCTGTACACCCTTATTCTTCTTCGTGGTCTCTGCGAATCATACGAATGGGTTTCACTGCGCCTGCGCAGTGCTATTCGGAAACTTCTGGAATCACTAGGCAAAGTTCACTTTGCAACATATAGAAACTTTTTGGCAGTAACTCCGCCCACCCGTTATAAGGCCCCTGCCTTCCCGCTCTTTCCCCAGTTCCTTTTTTCTGCCGCGCTAGCTGCTTCAGGGAACTTCGCTCGCTCTTTAGCTTGATTGGAATCACTGTGTTTTTGACCATTCGTTGTCTCCCGCCCCTGATAACCTCGGACTCTCAGCTTGTTGACTTCGATTTTGGACTTTCCCTCCGCTTTTGTTTCTTCGGAAAGGTCTCCAGCACTTTTCAAAGTGTGACGTTGCGGAGACAAGGTGCATCTGGGAAAGGACCACGGTCCGAAGACTTGTCCACTCTGCAAGCCCCTCTCTTCGCAGGCTCGGAAGAATTGTGAGTCCTGGCTGACTTCGGCCATCGACCAGGGCAAGACCCATGGGGGGGGACCCTCTCTTCATCGTCGGCTCCCTCGGCCAGCGTGTCCAGCGGGGTGTCTGCCCACCAGTGGCTGAATCGTCCACCACCGCCGATGTGGCCAGTGGTTCATTCAGGCCCAGTGCCACCAACAAACCCTCCAAGCACCCCCACAAAATGTCGGACACTGAGGGTTCCGAGCCCAAGACGGAGTCCGGGAGGAAGGCATCCCCGGAGGGCTCACGCTCGAAGGATTGAGCGGATGTGGCCCGTGGTTCATTCAAACCCAGTGCCACCAACAAACCCTCCAAGCACCCCCACATAACGTCGGGGACTGAGGGTTCCGAGCCCAGGACGGAGTCCGGGAGGAAGGCATCCCCGGAGGGCTCGCGCTCGAAGGATCGAGCGGATGTGGCCCGTGATTCATTCAAACCCAGTGCCACCAACAAACCCTCCAAGCGCCCCACATACGTCAGGGAATGAGGGTTCCGAGCCCAGGATGGAGTCCGGGACAAAGGCGTCCTCGGAGGGCTCGCGCTCGAAGGATTGAGCAGATGTGGCCCATGGTTCATTCAAACCCAGCGCCACCAACAGACCCTCCAAGCGCCCCCACATAACGCCGGGGACTGAGGGTTCCGAGCCCAAGGCCAAGTCCAGGACGAAGACATCCTCGGAGGGTTGGTGCTTGAAGGAACGAGCGGATGCGGAGGCCCTGGCCGTGCCGGTCCCATCCTCCAAGGCGTCGTCGAAGGCATCATCGAAGGCGTCCCGACGCACCTCCAAGCTGCCCAAGACGGGGGCACCCTGGGTGCCATCAATGAATGCCGCACCGGAGGACGAGGGCAAGGCGACCAAGCCTCAGCCTTCAGGGATCATTGTCAGACCTGCTGGGCAATCCCTTCCCCCATCCCTGAGGAGCAGGGTGAGATGCCGTGATCCTCTAAAAAGAGGCACTCTGAGGGGGCTTTGAACGACTCCATGCCCAAGAGGCCCGAATCCACCCGGTACCAGGTGAGTCAGTGGCGTCCTCCAAGGGCGAGGAGCGTGCTTCGCACAAGACGCGCTCTCCAGCCTAAAGGATTCCGACTCCGGTTTCTTCTCGCCCGAAGAAGTCGTCGGCATCGTATGCGGTTTCCACAATCGACTCCCCGCTGCCTTCGACTGTGGAATTTGTCCGCGTCAATGCGGAGACGGCCAGACCTCCATGGAGGGCGTCGTTCCCTCTGACTGTTCACTCAGGCGAGGATGAACAGTCTGATGAGGATCCTTCAGAAGATTCACGAGGCTGAATCTCCGTCTTATGGCCCCTGAGAGAGGGAAGCCCCCGGTGTCGCATGCGAGGGCTTCAACATCCGAGCCGTAGCGGCCCGCCCTGGAATCGGCAGCTTTCAGCTTCCAATGCGTCCCCCACGCGAGTCCAGGTGCCGGATCTCCCACTGGCATCAGACACTGTCTCTGAGCCAGAAATCTTGTCATCTTTGGAGGACCCATCAGACGATGAGGCCTCCATCCAGGCTTCTCCTCAGTGGTTGCGCCACCCCGAGCCTTTCTTTCCCACCGGTGATGGCCGCTCTTTCAATGAGCACATCATCAAGATACCAAGGTCCCTGGACATTGGGCTTTCCTTCCCCGAGGAGAAAGCTCACGACCCAGTCGAACACAGGGTGCACGGCCGTGTACCGTCCCCGCCATCCATCCCGCTGCTGCCGTCCCTGGAGACCTTCGTCAGGCGGCCCTGAGAGGTGCTGGCCTCCTTGGTGAGATCGTCCCGCAGGATTGAATCCCTGTACCAGATCTCTCCATCCAGCGGTTTCTGGTTGACCAGCCACCCCAAACAAAATTCGGCGATAGTCGAAGGGACACAGCAGACCTTCATCCCCAAACAGACGACGCCTCCGGCAACGCCTACATGGGGGCTTACATCCAGACATCGATGGAGGGGGTTTTTGCCATTCATCCCTGATGTCCCGAATGATGTCTAGAGGCGCCTGGAGGAGATCATAGATGAGGCCCACTCCATCGGGAGCTAGCTCATCACTGCCTCCACAAATGTGGCTGACTGCGCGGGACGGGCCATGGAGGCATCGATGGCTCTGTGCCGACATGCATCCCTGCGTTGATCTGACCTGAACACCAACTTCAGGACAGCTATTGAGGACATGCCACTTCACGGCTCTGGTCTCTGTCACGCTGAGACCGACGTGCGCCTGAACCGCAATTTCAGGATGAAGGCAGCGGCCAAGAACCACGGGAGGTCGTCGGCCTCCATCTCGCCCGGCCGGAAGAGACAGCGACCGTGGGTGGCAGCCCCAAGGTCGGTCGCATCGGTCTTTCCAGCAAGACCGACAGTCTCACCAGCAGGACTCCCAGAGGTGGCGTTACCCCTCTCAGTCTTCCTCCTCCTCTGGCCGTCGCAACGCACACACACACACCCCGGTATCGGAAGTCCCGCCATCAGGATACCGACCGGGGGAACAAGAGAACCCGAGGGGTTCCTCCGCACTTCGTCTCCCTCCCCTCCGGTTCTCAGACATCTTGAGGCTTTCCCACTACCGCCGGTTCGGGATGGTAACCTTGGCCTCTATTCTGCGTCTACTCCACCAGGGCCGGTGGTTCGCGATGTTCGACCTGGGGGAAGCCCACTTCCACATCGGGAGTCGAGAGTCCCACCGGAGATCCCTCGCCTTCGCCGTCAGCTTCACCGCGTACCACTGCAACGTACTTCCCTTCAGCCCAGCCACGGCCCCGAGAGCCCTCACAAAGGGCATGGCTCCAGTGGTGGTATACCTCCTTCAGAGGGGTTACAGAGTCTTTCATATCTCGGCGACTGTTGTTGCCG
>NW_024808557.1:3118-3337 GCF_019175285.1 Sceloporus undulatus | reverse complement strand
AGGGATGCCATATTGAGGATGGAGCTTGTTTTCTGCTGCTCCAGAGACTAGGACCCAATGGAGCAATGGATGCAAGCTCCAAGAAAAGAGATTGCAGCTCAACATTAGGAGGAACTTGCTGACAGTAAGGGCTGTTCGACAGAGCAAGACACTCCTTCCTCAGAGTGCAATGGAGTCTCCTTCTTTGGGGGTCTTTAAACAGAGGCTGGATGGCCATCT
>NW_024808557.1:1481-3018 GCF_019175285.1 Sceloporus undulatus | reverse complement strand
ACTAGGACCCAATGGAGCAATGGATGCAAGCTCCAAGAAAAGAGATTGCAGCTCAACATTAGGAGGAACTTGCTGACAGTAAGGGCTGTTCGACAGAGCAAGACACTCCTTCCTCAGAGTGCAATGGAGTCTCCTTCTTTGGAGGTCCTTAAACAGAGGCTGGATGGCCATCTGTCAATGGGGATGCTTTGACTGAGAGTTCCTGCATGGCAGAATGGGGTTGGACTGGATGGCCCTTGGGATCTCTTCCAACTTGCTTCCCTGTTTTGACTGAGCCAAAAGGGACCCATCCGCGGGCATTGCCCCTCACCTGGCGTCTGGGTAGAAGCGGACGAAGGTGGCGTGGTCCAGCTCCACGTTGGCGCGCATGTAGCGGTGCTCCCGCTCCAGGAAGTCTTTGGTGCTCCAGATGCGCACGGTCCGGTCGTCGGAGCAGGAGGCCAGGTATTTCCCGTTGCTGCTGAAGTCGAGGCAGGTGACGCTCCCGCTGTGGCCCTGCGGAAGGGGAAGCCGGAGAACAACCGGTTGGTCTCGGCAAACAGAGAAGGAATTCAACGGAGGGGAAGGGAGGGATGGGAGAGGAGGACATGGATCCAAACTTGCGTCGCCAGTGAAATTCCTACCAGCCCCTTTGGAAAGGATGCAAGCGGAAGGAACTAGCCAGAGACAAAAGAGCGTAATGGCATCCACGCCTGGAAGGATCCGATATAGCCGCCACAGCCCACTGCCAACCACCAACAAAGGCTCATAGGCCGGTGCCCAGCGTTTCCAGGACTCGCCTTCAGCGCCGCCGCCAGGAGCGGATGCGCAAAGGTGTGCTGCTGTGGCTTATCTTTCCGAAGTCGCAGCTGCTTCTGCTTCTTCATAAACGACGCTCTGGCGGACGCTTCGCCATTCACATCTAAGAAATACAGTGGAAATAGGACTTGAAGAAAAAAGAAATGTGTTTTGGGGGAACATCATCCATCTAATGGGGTTCACTTCCAGATGCTTTCCCAATGGGGAAAAGGCAAAGCCATCTCTGTGTCTGCGAATGCCACCAGATCCCAAGGGTTTCCAATTCACCCTCACAAGCATGCCTTTCTTTTTCTTAATTTAATTTAATATATATAATAGCATTATAATATATATAATATTATAATATAATAGCATTATAACCCTAATAATAATTATATTTATTTATATCCCACTCCCCTGAATGATCGAAGCGGCTTACATTAAAACAAAACAATAAGATACACTACCGATACGATATCATAAAATTTTGGTATGATATTGTATCAATATTGGTCAATATCGACACAGTATCATATAATAATATGTTATAATATAATGTAAAATATTATCATACAATATAATACAATATATTATATCATAAAATATTATAATATTATAAAATATATACTATATGTATATAATATATATAATATTTTATAATATTATAATATAATATTTAATGCATTATAATATTATAATATAATATTTAATGCATTATAATATTATAATATATATTACAGCATTATAACCCTAATAATAA
>NW_024808557.1:0-1381 GCF_019175285.1 Sceloporus undulatus | reverse complement strand
TAATTAAAAAATTAAAAACAATTAATTGATAATTAAATAAATCTGGGAATAAAGCAGAGTTCACTCTTGCATCCCTTTTAATAGGAAAAGGCTGAGGAGGCTGCCCTCAGGCCCCGCCCACAAAAGGCGGGGCTAGGGACGGTGGGCGTGGGTAGACTACATTGGCCCCGCCCCTTCGCCCAAGAAGCTCCGCCCCCTCTTACCGTCTCCCGGGCCGCTTGGCTCCGCCTCTCGGTCACGCCCCTTCCCGCGTGGCCCCGCCTCCTCCACCTCTGTGCCGCCGCTCCTCCACCATTTCAGGACGAAGAGGAGGAAGAGGAGTCCGCCGAGGAGGAGCGAGAGGCTCCACAGCGGCAGCGCCTCCATTTCTTTTCCTAGTCGGCCACCTCAGCGCCACGGCGGAACGGAAAGGGGGCGGGGCCTAAGCCGGCGCAGGCGCACACGGACGCAGAGCACGCAGCGCCAGGCCGGTGTTGAGCGTGGCGCGCATGCGCAGAACCCGGTTATCGGCTCCTGCCGGTGTCGCGCGGCTCTGACGTCATCAGCGCGCCCAAGATGGCGGCCTCCGGGAAACGGCCCGAGCATCGAGGGCCCCCAGAATTGGTAAGAGAAGCCGAGGAAGATCTGGGAGGGAATCCTTTAGGCAACGTCCTTCGCGGTGCATTGTGGGAGTTGTAGTCCTGAGATGTAAACTTTGGGGGCTCTGGTATTATATGTGTGTATATATATATATATATATAACACACACACACACACACACACACACGTATATGTATATATGGTGTGTGTGTGGATTCTGGGAACTGTAGTCTTGAGGTATAATGCTCTCAGGATATATATATATATAGATATATACACACACACAAACATATGTTTCTATGGGGATTCTGAGGGTTGCAGTCTGGAGGGATAAAGGTTTCGGGAAGCTCCTTAGACTCCTATATATGTGTGTGTGTGTATTCTGGGAGTTGTAGTCCTGAGGTGTAAACATTTTTCCTATGTGTGTGTATGTCTTAGTCCAGAGGTTCCAACCTCTCCCTGTTTCTCTCCCCAGTTCTACGATGAGGCCGAAGCTCGGAAATACACTCACAAGTAAGGCAGGCTTGGGCTACAACGGCAAGCGCCTTCTCCCTTCGTTTTGCATGCGTTCATAAAAGCGTTGTTGTTGTCATTGGCAAACCTCTTTTTTGATCTGCCTCTCCTTTCTCCCCTCCAGCTCCCGGATGATAGAGATCCAGTCGCAGATGTCCGAAAGGGCCGTGGAGCTCTTGGGTCTCCCGGAGGACCGGCCCTCTTTCTTGCTGGACGTGGGGTGAGATGGACGTAATGCGGACCTTCCTTGGATTACACTGTCCAGAATAGAGCAGAATAAAACCTAGTC
>NW_024808556.1:0-3337 GCF_019175285.1 Sceloporus undulatus | reverse complement strand
AAAATGGTGAAAGGTCTGGAAACCATGAAGCCCTATGAGGAAGGACTTAGGGAGCTGGGGATGTTTAGCCTAGAGAAAAGAAGGTTAAGAGGTGATATGAAAGCTCTGTTTAAATATTTGAAGGGATGTCATATTGAGGAGGGAGCAAGCTTGTTTTTTGCTGCTCCAGAGACTGGGACCCCATGGAGCAATGGATGCAAGCTCCAGGGAAAGAGATTCCACCTCAACATTCGGAGGAACCTCCTGAGAGTAAGAGCTGTTCAACAGAGGAACACACTGAATACCTTGGAGATTGTGGTGGAGTCTCCTTCCTTGGAGCTCTCAATCAAAGCATATCCAACAGATGGACGTTGGATATGCTTTGATTGAGAGTTCCTGCATGACAGAAGGAGGTTAGACTGGATGGCCGTTCTTGAGGTCCCTTCCAATTCTATGATTCTATGTTGAATTTCATTCTGTTAGCTTTGGCCCAGCTTTCTAGTCTATTCAGGTCATTTTAAATCTTGACCCTGTCCTCTGGAGTATTAGCTACTCCTCCTAGTTTGGTGTCATCTGCAAATTTGATGAGTATGCCTTCTATTCCTTCATCTAAGTCATTGATAAAGATGTTGAATAGCACACTGGGCCCAGGACAGAGCCCCACTGGACACCCCACTGGTCACTCCTCTCCAGCAGGAAAATGTTTACTATAGTGATGGGAAGAGATGTGCTTTGGCCAAAATGGCTATATGTATGGATATATGTGTATGTGTGTATATATTACTTTTAACGTTTTATTTTGGGGTTCTGAGGGCGAGAGAACATGGGGGTCTTGGAGGGAAGGAGCAACTGGTTTCAGCTTCCAGGCTTTCTTTGGTTCTTGGTCCGGATGCATCTGCACTGTAGAGATAACGCAGTTCGGCACTGGTTTAAGTGCTGTAGCTCCCCTCCTATGGAATCCTGAGATACATAGTTTTACAAGGCCCTGAGCCTTCTCTGCCAAAGGCTGCTGGTGCATCACCAAACTACAAATCCCATAATTCCATGGCATGGAGCCAGGGCAGCTAAAGCAGTGACAAACCAGATAGCGACCCCAGTGCAGATTCACTTTGGTTCTCAGTTGTGCCCTCACAGGGATCGCTATCTACTTTGTAGTAAATACTGTGTTATTTGTGAGAATAAGGCTTAGGCCCGTTCTGCACGGGCCTTTGCGGCGCCCCCGTCATGTGCTAGGGGTTGGCCGAGGACCTAACGTCCATACCGGCCTCACCCCTAGGACGTGACGGGGCGTAAAAATGGCCTATACACACGGGCGCGGCCATTTTTACATGCCAGACACTTAGCATCCGCACATAGTGTCGCGAAAATGACGTGTTGAGTGCGCCATTGGCGCCTTGTTGTGTCATTTCTGCGACGCAAGAAGAAGTGCCATTTTGGCACTTCTTTTTACTTGCGCCAGGAAGCCTCGCGTTTTGACCACTGGGGCTTCTCGACGCAGCTAACAACAGCGCAGGCAGAGCGCCGCTTTTCAGCGCTCTGTAACGCGCCTTAGAGTCCATTGGTATTCTGTTTACTATGGGGATCCTCAGATGTAGGGAGTGAAGAATGCTGTTCTAAGGAAGGAGAGTAAGTTGTGTGAGCTTTGGCCAAAAAGGATTTCTCTCTCTCTCTTGTTTTTAATGTTTTATTTGGGGTCCTGAGGGTGAGAGAAAATGGGGTTGTTGGAAGGAGAAAGCGACTGCCATGGCACAATGCTCTGGGAGTCCTGGGATTTGTAGTTTTGTGATGCACCAGAGTCTCTCTCTGGGAAAGAAGACCAAATATCTAATAATACTACAAACCCCAGGATTCCATGGCATAAAGGTGTGTGTGTGTGTGTGTGTATATATATATATACACACACACACACACTCAGACTTTGGCAAAAAAGAGCAAATATCTGAAAATACTACAAATCCCAGGGTTCCATGGCATAAAGGGGGTGTGGGGGTGTGTGTACACACACACTCAGACTTTGGACCATTTTGTGAGGTAAAGCTGGTGCCATTTCCTTTTTTCTACAGCCCTTGAGAGACGGCAGAGAGGCTTCTTCCGAGGGTAAAAAGGCTATACACACACACATACACACTCACATAATTATATATACACACATATGTAAAATTATAACTTTGTCCCTTCCTTGGATGCCTATTTCTGAGGGGTTTGGCCTCTTTCCCAACGTCTCTTTTTCTCTATTGTTTGAGATTGTTATTTCATAAAACATAATTTTTTAAAGCTTTATTGTCAATAAAAACAAATACAGAAAAACAGAGACTTATAAATGCAAATACATTTACAAAAATAACAAATGTTAAAAAAATAATAAAAAATAAGTTTTATTTATATACCGCTATTCCAAAGATCATAGCGGTGAACAGCAAGTAAGCTAATTAGCAAGTAAATACACATATAATCTCATATACCCGTTATTCCAACCCATATTTACAATAATTTATTGTTATCTAGCAAAATATATTTCATATCTTTATTACTTTTTCCTTTCTTCCTTTGTGTAGTTATGTTAGGTATCTCTTTACTCCTATGCTTTATTAACCCTTGGATTGTCTTAGTAACCTCTTCATTTCCCTGCCCCCCCCTTGTATTATTTTATTACGTTTTCATATCTATATATCTATCCTCTCATCAGTACTTTTTTCACTATCTCTCCTTTCTCTGTTTGTTTTCTCCAGTATTTAACTACTAAGTCCCAATCTTCCTTTTCCTCACATTAGTTTTCTTCTTTTCGTTTCCTTGACAGTCTATCAGTATCTCTCATATCTAGTAATTTTCTTAACCATTTCATAAACTTTAATTTAAATGTTTTAAAGAAATAATTTAGGAAACGATCCAAAACTGGACCATAGAGGTCATTAATCGATTGACTGACCAATTGACCAACTGATTGACAAGAGCCATCGAAGAGCCCCAGCACTTTGTCTTCACAACACCCACACCCCCGCGAGGCAGGCCAGGCCAAGGACAGCAGAGCAAGTGGCAATTTTGCTCAGCTGAAGGAGAACTGGAGCCTTGACCTCATCCGCCCATCTTTCTCTCCAGAGCAGAAGGCTCACATTGAGAGCCATGCGTCCTGCGCCAACTGCAGCGGATTCGCCTTCATTGCCATGAAGAAGAACAGCGCCCGTGGATCGACCTCAGTGGCCAAACTCTAAGTACGCAGCTCTTCCTCACAACCCGACACTATTCGGGAGGAAAGCGACGCTGCGGCAGTGAGGTCCATAGTGGCTTCAGTAGGGTCGAGGTCACTCACAGCATCATTGACTGCCACCTCCTCCAGTTTCACACCATACAGAATCCTTTT
>NW_024808555.1:0-3337 GCF_019175285.1 Sceloporus undulatus | reverse complement strand
TCATACTGAACTAACAGTGTCCAAGCGGTTTCCAATTATAAGCTAATCCCCCCCCCGGCAAAAAAATCTGGGTACTCATTTTAGCAACCTCAGAAGGATGCAAGCCTGAGTCAAGCTTGAACCCTTTCACTGGTATTGAACTCGTAACCTTATGGTTTTGCAGTACAGGCATTTAAACACTGCGCCACCAGGGCTCCTTCCCTGCTTCCAAAGGCCGACAGTGGAGTAAGCGGCAGCAGCAGCATGGTCCTTGCGGTCCCTGCGCATGGTCAAATGTGGCAAATGTGTATGCACAGTCTCAGCCCCTGAACCTGCCACCCTCACAGCCTGCTCTAAAGCAGGGAAGTGGAGGGAGTCCTCGTTCATTCGAAGATTTGGCTGCAGGGTCTTCTGGAGGGGGGGGGGGAGTTGAGGGGGTTGTAAGAAGGAAGGAAACCCTGATCTCACCCCAAAGAAAGGCAGGGGTTCTGCCAGTCCTCCTCTCCCTTCCCTGCTTCCTCCTCAGGGGATTCCTTACGGCCCAGGTACTTGGAGGGTTATTATGAGAAAAGAGGGCAGGTGGGATCTTTGGAGAGAGACATGGCCTTGGGGCCCAGGTACTTCAATAGCATTGAAAACATTATTCGGGGGGTGGGGGTGGAGTTTCCTCTGGGGGGATGGGGCTCTGGGAGGAGAGAAGACCCAAATCTAGGCCAAAGCCAAAAGGAGGGAGATGGAGGGACCCCAAGCCCCTTCTGGGGAAACTGACACCCCTCCAGCAACCTGGGAACTAGGCTTAAAGGCCCACAGGATCCGGATTAGGCACTCTCCAACATACATACCTTACCTTTAAAAACAAGCCTGTGGAGGAGGACCAGCGGAGAGACCTTCAGCCCCAGAAAGTATCCCCCCCCCCGGATCTGGGAACATGCTGAAAGGGCCTTGGACTCCCTTGAAGGGGTGTATGTTAAAAGAGAAGAAGAGAATGGAGTGAAAGTGCCAAGGAAAGAAAAGCATAAAGGGACTGCTGAAGTCGGGGGGGGGGGGGACTTGGGGCCCGCCCCCGGGCCCCCCCCCCCCCCCCCCCAAAACTCATTATTAGAACCTTCCACAGTCACTTTGAGATTTAAATTACTATTTCACAGAGAACATCTCTCAGATAAGAGCCGGATTGGACACTGGCATTATTGCAGAGGCAATAGGTGAATAAGATCACGCTGGGTGAATTTGAACCTGTGAATATCAAGGACACGAACAAGCTCCTTGAAAGTGTGAAGAAGAGAACTTGCCCTCTGGACCCTTGCCCTTCATGGCTGGTCATCCAAGGAGGAGATGCACTTAGGACTCATCTGAGATATGCTTCTCTTAAGGAGGGCTATTTTCCATCTTGCTTAAAAGAAGCGGCGGTACGGCCATTTATGGAAAAGTCCTGCCTAGATCCCTTGGACATGAACAATTACAGACCGGTCTCCCATCTTCCATTTCTATACAAGGTGCTTAAGAGGGCAGTTGCTCTTCAACTCCAAGCGGTCTTGGATGAAGCAGAGTATCTAGATAATTTCAAATTGGATTCAGGATGGGATACAGAGTCGAAACTGTTATGGTTGCCTTAGTAGATGATCTCCACTTGAATATCAACAGGGAAAGTGTGACCCTGCTGGTGCTTTTAGATCTCTCAGCGACTTTTGATACCATCGACCATGGCATCCAGAAGGATCTGAGGAAATTGAGGATGGGGGCAATGCATTGCAGTGGTTCTAGTCCTATCTCTCAAGCAGATTCCAGATGGAGATGCTTGGGGACAGTTGTTCCCAGGGCCGGCTCTAGGTATTTTGCCACCCTAGGTGAGAAATATTTTGGCACCCCTGTCGCCCCTCATAATTATTTTCACTCCTTGATTTCATTTGTTAAAGCTAAAAATGACATAAAACTTAGGGTCCAATTTCTTGTCACAGTATTGAGAATTAGTCAAAAAGCAAATTAGGTTTTTACAGGTTAATTGACTGCTGTGATATTTGGAATGGCGACTAACACATACATATTCCTTTTGCAATCTGGAAGCATTATTCATTCTAATGATGTGGGAAAATCTGGGTCCCATCCCATGAACTTATGGCGTAGTAGTGGTCCATTTATGACCCCTAAAAACTAAAAATCTTCACCCAAGGGGCAGAAAAGGGTCTCACAAGAAAGAAAATCCGTAGGGTCACCAGGTGAGAGCACCAGGGCTGCAGTTTGACCCCACTTTAGCTGCCTTTGGCTCCCATGGTGACCAGTTGTACTAACCGCAAAGGAGGACAAGGCACTGCAAAATGTAGGGCTTTCAAGTAAAATGGAGGACATGGGCAGTAAAAGCTGAAACCCCTCATATAGATATAAATTCATGCTTCTTAGTGATGCTCAAAAGGGAGGACATTTTTGGAATTCCTCCTGGACAGAAGACTGAAATGTAAGGTATACCCCCAAAAAAGAGGACATCTAGTCATCCTGCGGGTTCCATGCTATGGAGCCCTGGGATTTGTAGTTTGTTGTGGCTCCACTGCTCTCTGACTGAGAAGGCAAATTCTCCTCCCAAAATTTAAATCCCAGGATTCCATAGCATGGTGCCAGAGCAGTTAAAACGGTGTCAAATGGCATTACTTCTGCAGTGTAGATGCAGCCTATGAAAAAAGGATGGGAATGGCTCCAGGTTGAGAAAGAAAAGACACATAGTAGGCACAGCCACCAAGAGTGGCAAGCCACACTCTCTCAGCCTCAAAGGGAGGCCATGGCAAAGCTTCTCTGAACTCACATTGCCAAGAAAACCCCATGGTAGGTTCACCTCAGGGCAGGACAGACCTCCTCCTCTTCCAGGACATGTCTTCCGTTCCAACCTTCTGTCCAGGACGTATTCTACAGCATCCTCCATTTTGAGCATGACTAAGGAGCATGCATTAATATTTCTAGGAGCGTTTGGAGCTTTTCTTGAGTCTTGTCCTCCCTTTTTCTTGAATGTCTTCCATTTTGTGGTGCCTTCCTTTGCGGTGAAGACATCTGGGAAAAAGACCAAGCTTTTAAAGTGGATTGTTGGAGCCAGTGTGGACTAGTTGTTTGAGCATTGATTGAACTATGACTCTGGGTTCAAATCCCAGCTCGGCCATGGAAATCCATTGGGTGGGGCATCACACTCTCTCAGCCTCAGAAGAAGGCCATGGTGAGCCTCCTCTGAACAAACCTTGCCAAGGAAACCCCATGAGAGGGTGGCGAGGAGGCAGAAAGGACTTGAAGGCACACAACAACAACAAGTGATGGGAAGGGAGGCAAATGTGGGTGGATAGGGAAGAATAGGGCCAAAGTCTGGGAAGGAGGAAGGAGTTAT
>NW_024808554.1:1058-3338 GCF_019175285.1 Sceloporus undulatus | reverse complement strand
TTTTTAAAATGAGAGTCTCCTTCAAAGGATTTTTATAGGAGAGGCCGAGGGGTTGGGCACCTCTGCCTGCTCTTCCTCCTTTGTGTTTGGAAGGGGTTAAAGATCTATTTGCTTTGTGCAAGATAGAAAAATGTGTTGAATAGCTTCCTACCCAGAGCAGCCAAGGCATTGGCTGAGGGTGAGGGTGGTTCACTTGCAGGAAGCATTTCCTGACCTGGATTTCTGTGGATCTGGAGCATACTCTTTGCTCTTCAGGCCTGCCTAGACCAATTCATTTCTCACCTGACCTGGCCGCCTTTGTTCTTCTCAGTCAGAAAACTAGTATTTGCATTCCAGCTGGGCTAGCCTGGGATGGATTTATTTTTTATTAAAGAATTGCATGAAGAGGACTTTGGCTGGCCTTCAGAGCTGCTGCCCTTCTCTGGACAGTCCACAGGCCATCCTTTGAGCTGCATTTTGGGCAGATTTTTTTCCAAGAAAACCCCATTATAAGTTTGCCTCAGGTTGCCATAAGTCAGAAATGACATGAGGGCACACAGCAACAATAACAAGCTAAGGCTGAAATGTTTTTGCAAAATCACCTGTGGAAGAAGTAAAATATGGTTCAAAATCCCAAGCAGAACTAGAAAAGTGTGTGCTTTTTTGGACTATAGTTCACCAAGTCCCCAGCTAGTAGGGAAGCTCAGATTTCAAGAGTTTTGCATAAGTGCTTCCATGTGTGCATTGGAGAAGAGAAGGTTAAGAGGGGATATGATAGCCCTGTTTAACTCTTTGAAGGAATGTCGTATTGAGGAGGGAACAAGCTTGTTTTCTGCTGCTCCAGAGAATGGGACCCAGTGGAGTAATGGATGCAAGCTCCAGGAAAAGAGATTCCACCTCAACATTAGGAAGAACTTCCTGACAATAAGGACTGTTTGACAGTGGAACACACTCCCTCAGAGAGGGAGGACAATGAAATTGTCTTCCAGGCAAGTGAGGAATTCGCTAGACCTTGAGGATTTGACTGAGTTTGCCTTCCAGCAAATATCAGGATAGTTGAAGTCGCCCATCACTACTACATCTCTCTTTTCTGACTGTGTGGTCATCTGTTCTAGAAAGGCATCATCCAATTCCTCCGTCTGACTTGGGGGTCTGTAGTAGACTCCCACCGTAACATCCTTCTTGTTTCCCTCCCCTTTGATTGATGTCCTGGATCTCTTCACTGGTGTAAATATCTCTCACATATAGTGCTATTCCTCCTCCTTTCTTGTTTGGCCTATTTCTCTTAAAAAGGTTATACCCCTCTATTTCCACATTCCAATCATGAGACTCATCCCACCAGGTTTCAGTGATGCCTATTATATCATATTTGCTTTGTTGCGCTAGGAGTTCAGGGTCATCTTACTTATTTCTCATGCTGTGTGCATTAGTGTAGAGACATCGCAGACCAAGGGTTCTCTTTACTTGCTGCCTGTGCAAGTTTTTTGCCTTCCACTTGGGTCCTTGCACTGTTTGTCTTGTTCCCTCTATGACAATTTGACTGTTTTCTCCAGCCCTTTTGCCTTCCAGAATACTGTCTCCCTTCCCCACATACAGTAACTCAGTTTAAAGCCCTCCTGATCAAATTTTTGAGACTGTTGGCAAAAACGTTTTTGCCAACTGGCGTGAGATGCAGCCCATCCCTTGCCAGAAGGCCCTCCTCATGGAACCTCAAACCATGATCCAAAAATCCAAACCGTTCATGGCGGCACCATCTGCGGAGCCACCTCTGCTATTTTCCTCTCCCTTCCTGGACCATGCCCTTCGGCTGGGAGAAGAGATGAGATGACAACCTGTGCATCCATCTCTTTCAACTTCCTACCCAAAGCCTCATAATCCCTTGTGACTTTCTGCAATATCATTGGTTCCCACATGAACCAAAAGAAAGGGGTAACGGTCAATAGGCTTGACCAGTCTTGTCAGTCTCTCTGTCACATCACAGAGATATGTAAGATACTGCACTCAGGTAGAACAAATTAAATGCACAGATATAGGATCATGGGGGACACCTGGCTGAATGAGAGACTTATTCATGTGAAAGGGATCTAGGAGTCCTAATAGACCACAAGTTGAACATGAGTCAACAGTGTGATGCAGCAGCTAACAAGGCCAATGTGATTTTAGGCTGCATCAATAAAAGTATAGTGTCTAGATCAAGAGAAGTAATAGTGCCACTCTATTCTGCTTTGGTCAGGCCTCACCTGGAATATTGTGTCCAGTTCTGGGCAAAACAATTAAAAAAGGACATTGAGAAACTGGAGT
>NW_024808554.1:0-958 GCF_019175285.1 Sceloporus undulatus | reverse complement strand
CTAGGAGTCCTAATAGACCACAAGTTGAACATGAGTCAACAGTGTGATGCAGCAGCTAACAAGGCCAATGTGATTTTAGGCTGCATCAATAAAAGTATAGTGTCTAGATCAAGAGAAGTAATAGTGCCACTCTATTCTGCTTTGGTCAGGCCTCACCTGGAATATTGTGTCCAGTTCTGGGCAAAACAATTAAAAAAGGACATTGAGAAACTGGAGCCTTGTGTCCAAAGGAGGCAGACTAAAATGGTGAAAGGTCTGGAAACCATGAAGCCCTATGAGGAAGGATTTAGGGAGCTGGGGATGTTTAGCCTGGAGAAGAGACGGTTAAGAGGTGATATGATAGCCCTGTTTAAATATTTGAAGGCATGCCATATTGAGGAGGGGAGCAAGCTTGTTTTCTGCTGCTCCAGAGAACAGGACCCAATGGAGCAATGGATGCAAGTTCCAGGAAAAGAGATTGCACTTCAACATTAGGAAGAACTTCTTGAGAGTAAGGGCTATTTGGCAGTGGTTCCACATTCCTTTCTTGGAGATTTTGGTGAAGTCTCTTTCCCTGAAGGTCTTTAAAGAGAGGCTGGATGGCCATCTGTCAATGGGGATGCTTTGTTCCTGCATGGCAGAATGGAGTTGGACTGGATGGCCCATCTGGTCTCTTCCAACTATGATTCTATGATTCTATTCCAGTTCTGGGCACCACAATTCAAAAAGGGATGTTGACAAATTGGACATGTCCAAAGGAGGGCCACCAAAATGGTGAAGGGCCTGGAAATCATGCCTTATGAGAAAAGACTTTGGGAGCTGGGTATGTTTAACCTGGAAAAGAAACGGTTAAGAGGTGATATGATAGCCCTGTTTAAGTATTTGAAGAGGTGTGAGATTGAGGATAGAGCAAGCTTGTTATATGCTGCTCCGGAGACTAGGACCCGGAACAATGAATGCAAGCTCCACGCAAAGAAAT
>NW_024808553.1:3080-3338 GCF_019175285.1 Sceloporus undulatus | reverse complement strand
AGAGGCAATGCAGGAATACCTGGTCAATCAAAATAAATTCAAGACCCGAGCAGAGCCAGCTTGAGTGGAGGAAGAGGGAGGACTCCAAGGAACCACCCACCCCCAGGACTCACAGCAGCTTCAGCAGCCAGGCAAGGCCTTTAAAACCCTGCCTGAGAAGCTTTTCCAGCAGCAGAGCCAGCTTGAGTGGAGGAAGAGGGAGGACTCCAAGGAACCACCCACCCCCAGGACTCACAGCAGCTTCAGCAGCCAGGCAAG
>NW_024808553.1:2384-3070 GCF_019175285.1 Sceloporus undulatus | reverse complement strand
ACCTTAAAACCCTGCCTGAGAAGTTCACTCAGAGATAGAGACTGTGCAAGAGGAGGGATTAAACTCCCCTGAAGGCACCAAACTCTATTATTATTTTTTTGGATGGGATGTTGAAATAATGAGGAAATAGTAAAGTAAAGTAACTTACTACCAAGATAATAAATAACAGTTAAGTTATCTACTAATTAGTAGGAAATAAGGAATTCGGGAAACTTGTCTTTCCTTTTTCTCTTTTCTTCCCCAAAGGAAAAAAAAACTATTTGTATCTTCCCTTTCTCCTCTTCCTCCCCCCTTCTCTTCGTAAAATAGTGTGATTATGGCAGATAATAATAATTTAGAGGAAACAAAGGCCCCTACTCCATCTAATTCAGCAATGTACTCTGACCAATTAAGAGTAAGAGAGACTCATACCTACTTATTACAGGAAATAAAGAAAATTAGCTCAGATCTAAAAACAGAAATAGCAGCTAAGATCATGGAGGAAATAAATTGCTTAAGAGAAGAGATTAAAATGGATATACAAAAAGAATTGAGTAATTTTAAAGATAGCATGACAAAAATTACTGGAGAAGTCAAATCACTTAATAAAAAAATCA
Organism: Sceloporus undulatus; assembly: GCF_019175285.1. Classification (NCBI taxonomy): domain Eukaryota; kingdom Metazoa; phylum Chordata; class Lepidosauria; order Squamata; family Phrynosomatidae; genus Sceloporus; species Sceloporus undulatus. The sequence goes on along the minus strand of NW_024808553.1, from coordinate 2,474 downwards.
CTGGCGGTTTACAGACCGCCAAATAGTACGTCATCAATACGTACTAGGGTTAGGAAGGGGCGGTGCTTCCGCACCCCCCTAACCCTAGTA
>NW_024808553.1:0-2284 GCF_019175285.1 Sceloporus undulatus | reverse complement strand
GTCGCAAACGCGACGGTAAAAGAAGCTCCATTTTGGAGCTTCTTTTTTCGGTCCGCGCGGGAGTCGCGGCGGCGGCAGACCGCCGCAAAGCGGTGGTCTGTACCCCGCCACTGAGATTCAAGAGAAAACGGAGGTATTAGAAAAGAAAGTAGAAACCTCAGAAGAGAAACAAACCCAAGATGAATATTACAAAGCTAATTTAGAATTACGACTACAAAGAAAGGCAATAAAACTAAGAGGTCAAAGTGAACAATTGAATGAAAACTTAACAACAAGAATTATTTCAGAACTAGCTCACTTTATTGACTGGTCAGAGGATCAGTTAGACTCAGAGGTGGATAAATTGTACAGGGTGGACTCATGGGCTGCCAAAAATAATAACCTCCCGCGAGACATTATGGTTTTTTTTGTCAGGGAAAGGGTGAGAGATTTAATATTAGAAATAAGCCAAAATAAGAAATTTGAATTGGAAGGTAATGAGATTAAGATATTTAGGGCAATCCCAGCACAAATATTGAGGAAAAGGAGGGACTACACAATTTTAACAGAATACCTAAGACACAATAATATCAAGTACAAATGGGAAAAAACAGAAGGGGTCTCCTTCACCTTTGAAAGAGAAAGATTTGTGATTAACTCAGAAGAAAAAATGAAAGATTTTTTAATCAACAATAAAAAGGAACAGAAAACTGGGGAAACAGAGGAAAGGAAGAAGGAAAGAAAAAAAAGGAGGAACAAGCTAGGGAATATAGAGGTGAAGGAGGGGAATGGAAAGGACCAGGAAACGAAGACTTCAGAGGAAGAAAAAGATAGCTCAGAGGAAACTGACAGATCCTCCTCAGAAGGAAGAGAAAGTGAACTTGAAATAGATTTAGAATTGGTGCAAGCTAAAGCTCAGAAGCAGAAAACGAGAAGCCAAAAGGGAAATAGTGAGAAAAAAGGGGAGCAGACAGAAAATAGGAAGGGGAAAAGGAAATTAAGGAAAAATAGAAGAACAAGGCATTAAATAAAGTTGTGTTAAATAAAAGAAATAATGGTAAACAATTTATTGTCATGGAATATCAATGGGGTAAATTCCAAATTCAAAAGGAGAAGAACTTTTCATTATCTCGCGAAACAAAAAGCAGATATTATTTGCATTCAAGAGACACACATTAAAGAAAAAGACAGGCATGTTTTGGTAATTGCTAAATTAAGAAAGCTATTTACATCCTGTAATGAATAATGAGTGATGATTACTGTTATATGTGTCGATGAATGGAGAAAGAAAAATACCTGTTAAAGTTCATACTCTAATTATGTAAATATCCAAATTTAATTTTAATTGTTAATATTCAAAGCAGAGAATCATTTACTATTGCTTGACAATAATTATGCCGCTACATGTGATGAATCTTATAGCAGAGAGGGTGGGACGGGGGATATGGTTTTGGGTGAGAAAATAGAAAAATTTGATCAAGAATTTATAAAGTGTAAAGTTTATTCGCTTTTGTCATTATTTTTTTCTGTACATGACATTTATGTTATATCTTGATCTAATAAAAAAAATAATTAAAAAAATAAATAAATTCAAGACCCCAATACCAGATGAACTACATCCTAGGGTATTAAAAGAACTGACAAATGTATTTCAGAGCCATTGTCAATAATCTTTGACAATTCTTGGAGAACAGGAGAGGTCCCAGCAGACTGAAGGAGGGCAAGTGCTGTCCCAAATTTTTTTTTAAAAAAAGTGTGTGGGTGGGAGGGGGAGGAATCAAACAATTACTGCCCAGTCAGCCTAACATCAATATCAGGAAGGTTTCTAAAATAGATCATTAAACAGATGATCTATAAGCATTTATAAAGGAATTCCCCAATCACTAAAAATCAGGCGCGTTATAGACGGGCCTTTAATATGCCCCCGTCACATGCTAGGGGTTAGCCGAGGACCTACCGTCCATACCGGCCTCACCCCTAGCACATGACGGGGGCGTAAAGATGGCGGCGGCCTATACACACGGGCGCCGCCATCTTTACGTGCTGGATGCGTTGCGTCCGCATGTGTCGCCCCGGAAATGACGCCACAAATGCGCCCCTTGTGCTTTGCGACGCCTCTTCCGGGGCTTGAGAAGGAACACGATTTCCGCGCTCCTTCTCGTCAGCGTCCGGGAGCCGCGCCGTTTAAAGGCTGCGGCTCTCGGACGGTGCAAGCGGCGGCGGCAGGAGACCGCCACAATCCGGTGCTCTGTAACGCACCTCAGTATGGATTTCTCAAAAACAAGCCATGCCAGACTAATCAGAT
>NW_024808552.1:0-3338 GCF_019175285.1 Sceloporus undulatus | reverse complement strand
CCCGGTTTGGAGGTCCAGACTTATGGCAACCCTATACTAAGAGGACTTATGTCTGCAGGAATTAGAATTATGTAATTTCTATATCTTGTAGAGCAGTGGCTAATGTTACTTGTAAATCGTATTTCCCATATACCAATGACTGTATTGCTAATAGTTGTGACATAAACAACTAACAAAATTGAAGTCGAAGGCTTTCATGGCTGGCATCCATGGTTTTTTGTGGGTTTTTCAGGCTATGTGGCCATGTTCTAGAAGATTTTCTTCCTGATGTTTCGCCAGAGAAGATGCCAGCCACAGGGGCAACCACCTGGTGCAGTCCACACACCCTGCACACCCTTAGTGACACCACTGTCATAGAGGGCTGCTATTAGTTACTATGTAGGAGAGCCAGCAAAGGAGTTTATCACACGGGAGGAATTTCTCTTAATTTCAAATGAAAAGAAAGTGAGGCCAGAACGCATTCACGTGAATTCGCTAGTTCAGTGAATTTACGTGAATTCGAATTGTGTTCAAACTGACTTCCCATTGCCTGAAAATAGCTTGCCATTGCCTGAAATTGTGTGTGGTAGTCTATCACACAATAATGTGAAACCCCATGATTGCATTCGGATTGCCATTGGATTATAGTTCCAATGTCCCTTGTCTGATAACGTCCAAAGTGACAACCCACTAACTAAAACCCACTAACACAGGATAATAAACTGCCTCTTGGGGCTAGTAAGTGTATTATGCAAATTGCTGCAGATTTTCATACACTCACCTCGACTTTTAATTGCCTTCCCTGTCCTGTACAAATTCGTGTCTATTCACCCCCTCTCTCTCTCAAAAATGCATAGGCATCCAAATCCATGTGAAGCAGATGGATGGCCAAACATTTAGTAAACTGCATCCTTGTGTATATTCACAGATACTCCAGTAATAATTGCAAAGCCTTTTTTGTTCTGAGTTTGTGGAATTTCTTTCTTTTGGGGGGGGGGGGGGGCTGCAAAAAATTCATACTCCTCTGAATTGTGTGTGAGGAGATCACATTCCATTTGAATAGAATGAAGAGTGTTTTAATCATGCAGCCTTTGGTGAAAATTTCATTTTCAGCTCATGTTTGGGTGGGAGGGATGCATTTTCTCATTTAGCACATGATGAGCATGTCAAGATATATACCTCTAAAGGTGACTGATGTCCCATAGTAGCCAACTTCCTTGTCACATGCTGGCAGCAGCAGCATCCAATTTGATCCTCTGTTGTAAATTCCAACATTTGCTGGCACAAGAGAGGCAGAATAGCAAAAGCAACCAATTTTCCTTCTCCAGCCAACGTTTCAAAGTCTGTGTTTCTTGTAAGAACCATCAACCAAGCAAGTAAAAAAGGCATCCAAATTACAGGGTTAACAACCTGCGATAAAGCATACAATACTGGGCCAAATCGCTTTGCACATCGTTGAAGCGCAAACCCTGTCTGGGGCTGGACAGAGGCAACTGTTTTCACAGGCCTGCTGTGTCGATTAATGATGTGGGACGAGATCAACAAGGGCTATCACAGGACTTTGGGAACCATCCGGGGCACATTTATTTTTTAACTCTGTATTTCATTTTCCAGCACGATGCTGTTTCTCTGGCTGAGAATGTAAGCAGGTTGGAAGGATGTCGGGTTACTTTTCCCTGATGCGAAGTAACTGATTTTAGAAGAAACCATATTTTGTATCATTAGACCCAAAGTTAAATCTCTCACACACTTGAAAGCTTCAGTGTCTGAATTTGTGAAATCTGACAGTTCCAGCTTGGGAAATGGGATTTTGTTGAAACAAACCGTAGTTAACAATAACCACGGTTAATCTTTCTAATGGAATCATAGCTAAACATGGTTAAGTAAGTAGCCATGATTAACCATAGTTTAACCACTGTTAATAATCATTTTTAACATTAACTACTATTAATATTAATTTAGGGCAGGGCAGCCAATTAATCGTTAATAATAATAATAATAATAATAATAATAATAATAATTTGTTTTATTTATATACCGCTATTCCAAAGATCATAGCGGTGAACAGCAAGTAAGCTAATAGCAAGTAAGCTAATTTGCCCCCAACAGTCTGGGTACTCATTTTAGCGACCTTGGAAGGATGCAAGCCTGAGTCGAGCTTGGGCCCTTTTGCTGGTCTTGAACTCGCAACCTTGTGGTTTTGAGTAAATGGCTGCAGTACAGGCATTTAACCACTGCGCCACCAAGGCTCCTTTGTTGCATTATTTACCATCAGGTTTTCAACTTATGGCAGTCCTATGAATTAGAGATTTTCAAAAGCTCTTGTTATCAGCAACCCTGCTTATCATCCACCTATCCTTCCAACTTTTTAGTCAATTTTAACTTGTAATTGTATTTTGAATGTTTTTTATAATTTATAATCTGAGGGATATTTTATCTTGGTAATGGGTTGGGGTTGTGGATTTTTATGATTTATTGTATTTGTAATTGTATTTTTTGGAACCCGCCTCAATCCAAAGGCCACATCCCTGACCTGTGGTCTACTAAGATTCCTAGGTCCCTTTTGCATATACTGCCATCGAGTCTGGTGTCACCCATCCTATATCTGTGCATTTAAATTTCCCTGCCTAAGTGTAGAGATTTTTGGTGTCTCACTTTTGGTAATTCTAGAAATTTGGGGACCAGAGGAAAACATCGTATGTATGTACATGTGTACCTTCAAGTTGCCTGTCAGTTTATGAGGACCCCATGAATTTCACAAGGTTTTCTCAGGCAAGGAATACTCCAAGGTGGTTTTGCTAGTTCCTTCCTCTGAAGGCCTACAGCTCTTGGTATCTGTTGGCATTAGGTAAAGTAGTAAAACTTCCTCCATATTTCTAAACACAGTGAAACTTGTTTGTTTGCAGCAATCCCATTCAAAACTGTTTAACTATTTCCCTTGTGTGTGTGTATGCCCATGCCTTCAAGTTGCCTGCCAACTTATGGGGATCCAATTAATTTCATAAGGTTTTGTTAGTCAAGGAATATTCAGAGGTGGTTTTACCAGTTCCTTCATCTGCAATATAACCTACAACACCTGGTAGTTTATGACAATCTCCCATTCAAGCTGTATGAGGCATTATGTATACAGTGAGCCTGCTGTATTTCCGGCTAGCAATCTGCATATTGAAGCTTCTGCAGATTACTTTGCCTGATATTAGTCAGTGGCAGTGTGTGCCCATACAATGGCGAGCCCATAAAGATGTGCACAAATTGTCTCCCACTAACTAATGTGGGTTTGAGCTCCCACGTTTTTTTACAATCTGTGGGGGTGGGACAGAACCAAACCCCCTGCCATGCCTTGCTTCCAGAATATGGGC
>NW_024808551.1:0-3339 GCF_019175285.1 Sceloporus undulatus | reverse complement strand
AGAAATCATACGCCCTGGAACGGATTGGGGACGTGATTGGAACGCCCGGCGGCAACTGCAGTGTTCCTGCGTGCTGTAAACTGCGTTCTGGAGACCATCACGTTCCCAGAAAGCCCCCTTTTTGGAATGCAACAGGCCCATTCCTGGGCCCGTGCGGTAAAAAGTCCCTTGTTCTGCTCTGACGCCACTTTAAGAATGCTCTATGATTCCTCCAAATGGCCAGTTCAGATAATGTGCCTTGGAAATTCTGGGAAACATAAAAAATATTACAAAGCAATCCTAACCTAGCATAGAATCATACAGAATCACAGAGTTGAAAAGGGCCTTATGGGCCATCAACTCCATCTGCCTGCTCAGTGCAGGATCCCCAGCTAAATCATCCTTATCAGATAAACTGTCAATCTTGTTTGTGAAGATGTTCAGAGAACGAGACCCCTCCTCTCTAAGCAGTTGGTTTCATTGACAAACCACTCTTATTGTCAAGAGGTTCTTTCTAACATTCCATCAAAATATACTTTCCTGTAACTTCAAACCATTAAACTTGGTCTTACCCTCTGGGGCAGCAGAGAACAGACCTGCCCCCTCCTCTCTGTGACAGCCCTTGAAGTATTTAAAGAGTGCGGTGATGTCACATTTCAGTCTTCTCTTCACTAAGCTGAACAAGCCCAGCTCCTTCAACCTTTCCTCAAAGGTTTTATTCTTCATACCTCTTATCATCCTTATTACCCTTTTTTGGAGCTGCTTCAACTTGTCCACAGCCTTCTTAAAATGAAGCACCCAGAACTGAATATAGTTTTCCAGAGGAGGCCTGACCAGTGCATAATGGGGTTATTACAATCTTCATCTTGGAAAATATGCATAGAATCATAGAATCATAGAATAATAGAGCTGGAAGAGATCGCAAGGGCCATCCAGTCCAGCCCCCTGCCATGCAGGAAATCCAAATCAAAGCATCCCCAACAGATGGCCATCCAGCTTCTGTTCAAAGACCTGTAAGGAAGGACTCCACTACACTCTGAGGGAGTGTATTCCACTGTCAGACAGCCCTTACTGTCAGGAAGTTCTGCCTAATGTTGAGATGGAATCTCTTTTGCTGTAGCCATTCCTCATAGGGCATGGCTTCCAGACCCTTCACCATTTTAGTCACTCTCCTTTGGACATGCTCCAGTTTCTCCACATCCTTTTTAAATTGTGGTGCCAGAACTGGACACAATATTCCAGGGAAAGTTGAATGTGCTGGCATGCACGAGTCTTTCTTGTGAGAAAGCCTTCATGAGGTGAATTTTTAAACAACCTGATGGCCTTTTTGCCAGCAAAATCAAAAGAACTCCCCAGCTAGCTCATGGCCAAGTATGTAAACCAAAAGTTAACTTTTCCAAGGTCTCATTGAAGGAAAACAGTCATCATACCAAACTGACACAATGAAGTGGCTTCTGACTTGCCCAGGTCACTCAGTGGGTTTCCTGGCCAAGTTGGGAATCAAATCTTGGTCTCCAGAGTTATAGTCCAAAACTCAGACCACTACACCACACTGGTTCTGACCTGGATTAATTGAAGCTGCATCCTTTTTTAGGTGTCTTTTAGCACAATGGTTCTCAAACTTTTTACCCTTGTGACCTCCTTTACATCTACATGTGGATGTCAGGCTCCCACCCAACACAGTATATTAATAAAAATATTTTGATTCTTTGTTGTACATATTTTCACTCACACATTCATATGTATTCACATTTAAACATTTTATATGGAAATAGATTTCCTCTTCCTTCTTTTCCTCCTTCCTCAGACAGAAAATCCAAGCACCCTCCTTGCTTTCTTTTTCCCTCCAGCACAGAAAAAAAATTGGAAAATGGAGGGGGAGGAGAAAGGTTTGGGGCCTCCAAGTCTTTACCTCCCCGCCTTGAGCACTTCTCGTGCCCCCCCATGGGGGTCCCATCCCACAGTTTCAGAACCACTGCTTCAGCACCTTCAGAAGTGAATTTAAAATGTGCCTGAGATTAGCAAAATCTTGTGTCTATTCACCCTCCCTTGACCTTCATTTCTGGATTTTTCAGAGTTTGTTTGCATTTTTCCATGCATACTATCACATGCGGTTTTCTAGCTTCTGATAGACTATCTTTTGATAGACTAAGAATTAAACTGATATATTATATATATTGATAAATGTATATATGCACACACACACATACACACACACATCTCAGTTAAGAAAGTATATGTGTTTCTTGTACTAGAGGCAGAAATAATATGGAAATCATAGGGACAGCTTTTGTTGTTTGTTGTTGTTGTGTGCCTCCAAGTCATTTTTTTAACCTATGGCAACTGTAATATAATGTTTTCTTGGCATGTAAAGCCGAAGGCTTTCATGGCCGGCATCCGTAGTTTTTTGTGGGTCTTTCAGGCTATGTGGCCATGTTCTAGCAGAGTTTCTTTCTGACGTTTCGCCAGCATCTGTGGCTAGCATCTTCTTGGCATGTTTTTTCAGAAGGGGGGGGGTTTGAAATGAAACAACCAGGGCAGGTAATTTGTGTAAGGAAAAATAAATATTGAGGCGTTACAAACCGCCGCTTTGAGGCAGTCTCCCGGCACTGCTGTTTGCTCCATGAGGGAGCTGCCGCAGCCAAACCACGCGGCTCCCTTACGGAGCAAAAAAGGAGCGCGCAAATCGTGCTCCTTCCAGGAACCCGGAAGAGACGCCGCGAGTGCCAAAGCGAGCACTCGCGATGTCTCTTCTGGGTTTGGACGTGCGGACACAGAGCGTCCGCTACGTCAAGATGGTGGCGCCCATCTGTATAGGGCGCCGCTATCTTGACGTATCGGTTACGCGCGAGGGGCAAGCCATGTCCGGAAGCGCCGCCCCTCGCGCATAATCGCGGCGCGAGGACGGCGCCTCTTAGGCCCGTCTGTAACGCACCATTGTGATCTTTGTAGAAACTGCGTGTAGGTTTCTTCTGAAATACATCTAGGGATTATTTTTTTTCTTAAACCAGCTTTCACTTTTCCTTTAGTTTTCATTCTGGTGGCCAAATTTACAGATCTATGCTTTTTAACATGGGCTGTATCTACCATGAAGATACTGGAGAGGCAAGTTTATCTGCTGTTCTTTTTCTTCTCTGTTTTGCTGTTCACAGATGCTCAGGAAGGGATGCTGGAGTCATCTGCTGTTTGCTTCTCCTGTTATAGAGACTACAGAGCTACAGTAGGATCAGCTAGAGTAGAATCCCATTCTTTCCCAGCTCAGATTTTGTTGCACTGTTTGCTGCAGACATGCTGCTACTGCAACCCAACATTGAATGTGAAGCCGAAGGCTTTCATGGCCGGCATCCATAGTTTTTTGTG
>NW_024808550.1:0-3339 GCF_019175285.1 Sceloporus undulatus | reverse complement strand
GGGCGAGAAAGCCCCGCCGCGGGTGGCGCAGCAGCAGCGGTGCAGCACTGGCAAGGAGGAGGAAGGCGGCGCTGCCCAGGAGCAGGAGGGCGGCGCTGCCCAAGAAGAGGAGGAGGAGGTGGGTTGGCGGCCAGCCGCATTACCGGCTGCGGCAATGGCCACATGAGCGGGGCTGGCCCAGAGGCGGGACAAAGGCCAGGGTTGGGGGGGAACCGGACCAGGGCAGGCAGGGGGACCCCAAAAGCGGAATTGTCCCGGGGGCTGCCGGGATGTGGCATCCCTAGCCATACAGCCTCTGTTTAAAGACTTCCAAAGAAGTAGGCTACACCACTCTCTCAGGAATTGCCTTCCACAGCTCTTATTGTCAGGAAGTTCTTCCTAAAGTTCAGGTGGAATCTCTTTTCCTGTAGCTTGCATCCATTTACAAGCTTGCTCCATCCTCAATATGACACCCCTTCAAATGTTTAAACAGGATGATCATATTAACTCTCAACCTTCTCTTCACTAGTCTAAACATACCCAACTCCCTAAGTCCTTCCTCATAAGGCATGGTTTCCAGATCCTTCACAATTTTGGTTGCCCTCTTCTGGACACGCTCCAGTTTGTCCACATCATTATTGCATTGTGTTGCCCAGGATTGGGCACATTGTTCCAGGTGAGACCTGACCAAAGCAGAGTGGCACCATCACGTCCCTTCATCTAGAAACTATACATCTATTGATGCAGATGCCATACTCAGCCAGGCTGAGGACAAGGCGGCTGAGCCAGTCTCAACTTGGACCTGTGCCAGAAGCTGAGTCTGAGCCTGGCCCTAGTTTGCTCCTGCCAGCTCCAGCAGTTTGTGGCTTCCAAGGAGGCTGAGCAGCCAAGCCTCCTGGTAACAGAGCCTGCAGGCATGGATGAAGGAGAAGGGAGAGCAGCAACTGCAGTAAACCTTCCTTCAGCTAGCAACCAGTAAAAAGGAAGGGCCTCTTGCGTTCAAGGAGGCTTCATCTAAAATGCCGAGACAATCAGATGCAGCTGGATTTCTGCATCTTGGGAATTTAAACACATGCAGAATCCCTGCTTCAGTGTCAAAGATTATCTGAGCTTCCCTGCGAAAACACGCTTGATCCCAACTTTTGTTTTCCTGGCTGGAAACCTTACTCCTTGGATTGCTGGTTGCCATGTCTCTCTGGACTTCTTGACTTTGGGATTTGCTCTCTTGTCTCATCAATCACTGGAACCCTGGACTTTGGATCGTTTACTTCTCTCTTTGGCTGTGCCCTCTGGTGCTATTTGGACTCTTGCTTGAGAACTGTTTGCACAGACCTTTGCTTTGTTTCGTTTGACTTTGAGACATTATCTAGCTCTGAGTGTGTTGTTATCAGCATACTTGGTTGCTTTCCCAGGACAGCAACCTAAAATTGCATTAAACATTTGCCTTCGGGCAGAAACGGGTTGTGGCATTTGCCTCTGTCCCTTTAAAATGCTGAAGAGATTATGTGAATGGGGTGAGGCTCACTTGGACCAGAAAGGAGAGCCCCCAGGTCTTTTTAAAAAAGGTTTAATTATAACTTAATTTTTAATTTCTTAAACATTTTTTTAAATTTAAAAAAATTTATTCTTAAAAAAAATCTTTAAAGACATCACATCTTACCAAGTTTTCACTTTAACCACATTAAACTATGTATATATGTAAATACATTTAGGCTGTACATATGCGATTGTAATTTTAAAGTATTGTTTTAATTTTGCTAGTTGTTTGTGTCACTACATTTCCATGACATCCTGTGATAAAGGGGGATTTGTGAGTAACATTAGTGGACTTGTGGTCTGGAGTGTTGGACCAGCACTCCAGGAGACCAGAGTTCAAATCCCTGCTTAGCTGTGGAGCCCCATTAGGTGACCTTGGGCATGTCACATTCTCTCAGCCTCAGAGCAAGCCAATGGCAAAACCCCATGGAATGAATCCCAGAAATGTGAGCAGAGCAATGTTCATCTACTAAATCATACACAAGTTCCTACTTTTGGTGGCAAAATGCTAGAGCTAGCAGGGGCTAAGATAATCATATGGACATGGATACGCCAGAGAGTGACCATAAAGCCAAAATAAGGTAGAGCCATGCTGAAAGAAAAAGTGTCTGCAACTTTCCTTTCTAAAGGAAAACCTTTAGAAGATGCAGAGTTGTCAAGCTCTTAAGAACCTCAAGGAAAAGGAGATTAAGCATTTCCAGAGTATGCTGATCCCTATCATTGATTAACTAGTGCTTGGTACTCATAGCAGTAACTGATTTGGTGTTTGCTTAATAATTTGCCATTATGGCTTAATAATGACTGCTGTTTAATGATTGCCTAATATATATATCTAGTATGCCCCTGTGGTTAGCTATATGTTGTTGTATGTTACCGCTGCGTAGATTTTCCAAAACTGCTATAAATCAGAAGTTGTGTGTTGCATTTAATGCCAGATTACTCTGTTGGAAAGCTGACCTCTGAACTGGCATATTCTGCAAATGTCTTCAGTTCACTGCTACCTTTATTCTTGAACCCAAATCAGGGAAGTGGGAAGAAAGATTTCTCTATACCACAGAAAAACCGCAGCCTTGGCTCCTGGGACCAAATACATTGAGATGTAGACTAGAGTCAAAGTGGCATAGTGGTTTAAGTACTGGACTGCAACTATGGAGACCAGGGTTCAATTCCCCACTAAGCCATAAAACCCAATGGGTGACCTTGAACAAGTCACACACTCTCAGCCTCAGAGGATGGCAATGCCAACCCCCCTCTGAACAAATCTTGCTAAGAAAACCCATAATAGCTTAGCCTTAGGGTTGCTGTAAGTCAGAAACAACCTGAAGGCGTACAGCAACAACAAAACTGTAGACTACAAGTCACAAGCAACACACTGTACATATGTATTTTAGGCACATTTTGCACCTAAAATAGGACTATGAATGGAGAACAGGCTTTGATTCTCAGCTCAGCCACAGAAAACCACTGGGTGACTTGGGCATGTCACACTCCCTCAGCCTCAGAAGCAGAGAAAGGCAAACCTCATCTGAACAAAGCTTGTCAAGAAAAACCCATGATAGCTTCACCTTGGGATTGCCATAAGTTGGAAATGACTTGAAAGCACAGAACAAGAATAGGATCTTTATTAGGCAATTGCCAAATGTGCTCCTCCCATCCAAGATACGGAGGAAGCCTCCATCTACTCTCCTCCCAGTGAGCCTCAGGGCATCTCTCTCAGACATGATACATGTGTATGGAAGCCCAACATGCGCAATAAGGAGGGGAAGATTTGAGAGCACCCCCACCTTATTTTGTTTTCACTGCCCACTTCCACTAAAGGCCAGC
>NW_024808549.1:0-3339 GCF_019175285.1 Sceloporus undulatus | reverse complement strand
ACTTTAGCCATGAGCTATGCTTCAGCCTGCTGCTTCCCTTCTTTACTCTGCTTTTGAATATGTCTTTGGAAACCAAACAGGATTACCGCAGTTGCCTCCACCATGACCCTGATCCTTGTGCTGTTTAAGAAGCTGCCACCCGCTAGGCCCGATGCTGCTTTTTCCAAGTCTCTCTTGTTGTAATGATGGCCCTACCCAAACGTAATTAAGAAGAACTAGGGGGAAAGTAAGAAATTAATTTTGCTGCCTTTAAAGATTGCAGACACAGAACTTCAGAAACATCAGCAACTGAAATCTGGGACTTCATTAGCACAGGACGATAGAAGATAGAGACATTAAGGAAGGGAATGTGTGACTCACGGGGGGAAATGGGGAAAACAACACACAAAGTAACAGCTGTTACATTTACTTCAATTAAAGAACAGCTCAAAGGGTATGTTCGGGAGGTAGGGGAAATGTGCAGATGAAACAATTGGAACCCTAAAGCTCTCCCAATGATCTGACTAAGGAGTTTCAACGCTCTTTGTCCTCAACTTCAAAATGGCTGTCATTTTTTTGCACAGCCCAATTTAGCAAGGGGATACTGCAGAACCAAAAAAGAGGGGGAAAGACATTGGCATTGTTTGAGAAGCATGGAAAGTAATGTGAAGCAGATGGGTTGCCTTTTGCTGGAAAAACTGTGGCGGCTGCTCAACTTTAAAGAAGAACCCAGACTGTCTGTTAACAACATATCAGGGTATTTTAAGGCATTTCAAAACTCACTAAAAATCAGTATGGTCCCCATAAATAAAACAGGTAGGTGTGGAAGAAGAGAGTGTACACACTGCCTGGAGGTGAGGATGAAATGTTGGAAATTCCCATTAGAAACTGTGTTATTGAGTCTCTGACACCTACCCTCAAGGATGAGAGGCATATTTTGCAGGTTCATCCCCATGTCCATATCTTTATCTCATAAGAATGAATGGCAGCAGTTCAACACAGATCTTGGAAAAGCTACTGGGAGGGCTGGAAACCTGTTAGGGAACTCTGCTGGCATACATACTCTGGTATCAGGTGGAGGAGGAAGGGAAAGTGTCATTACTGTAGCAGTCACTAGAGACATAGGCTGTTTGCAACTGGCAGGTTTGGTGTCCCTGGGAAAAGTGCAACTGCTATCATAGTGCACCAAGAAGATTCCAGCCCTCCCAGAATCCCCTAGCCAGTCAATCTGACCAAAACTTTTCCATGCTCTGGTTCAACACATGGGTGGAACCTAAACCTGTTTCCTGTTTCAGGATGACCAAGAATCAAAACTGTTTACCACATAACCCATCCTAAGACTTTCCTTCTTGAGCCCCCCCCCCCAGTCATTTCTTTTACATATTTATATTGCATCTTCACAGATATTAAACTCATGTGGGAAAGCTACCCCATCTCAAGCATGAATATCATCCCACTGGATTTGCCCCTTAGATTTCCATGAGTTCAATGAAAATATGCATTGAATCCCCCCCCACACACACACACACAAATACATGTACACATTGGAGTCACTATTCAAACATCTGCCAGATATATGAAAGGAGATCAGGAACCAGAAAAGGTGAGACTATTCACCTGTAGCTATTGGGATTCTTCTCCTCAATGTGGTAAAGCATGTGTATCATATGTTTTCTCTATTGGGCAAATTTAGGATAATAAATCACAAGGCTGAGAAACCTCCAGAGTTAGTTTTCAGGCTGTGCAGGGGGCAGAAACCAGGAAAGACAAGGGAAGAATGCTATGCTGCAGCCACCAGTGGAACATAGGATTAATGCCTATGACCAGCAAACTTCTCTTGACTCATGAATATACTCCATCAGAGCCAGGTAGCCAAAGGTTACAAGTTGTCTCTGGTCAAAGCATACCAGAAGAAAAGGAAATGAAAAATATCCAAAGATATTTCAGAAAAAGAAGTTAGAAACAGTCATAAAGCAAGAACCAACCGTGGAAAGTACCCAGAACATCTTTTTATATTGATCTGAGAAAAAAGAATATTCCCAGTGCAGTCTATTCCATCAATTTTATCTCAAGTATGGGGTCAAGTAAGCCTTGTTTGCTAAGAAGTATAACTAGAACCTGATTATCTGCAGATGTTTGCACAGGTCATTTTGATATCACACATCAGCATTCATTTTCAGCATGTTCTTCCAAACAGTCAATGTTATATTTTCTGTGACCCCATTGAAACTTCTGTTGCTAGTATCCTATTATGTGTGTGTCTCTCTCTTTTATAATCATCACCTAAAATACCAAGGTGTCACACTGATGTCAATTACTGAGATTCAGCAAAATACCAATACGTAAAATTAGATTGATCGATCACTATCATCTGGTTCAATCCATCAGCATGCTGCAAAGCTTAGAAAAGTCAGTGGTTCCTTAGGCCTACCAGGAGCAGATCAGCTACTACCATCAGCCCCAGCCAATTTGACCAATGGTCAGGGTGCATGAGAATTGTGATTTAAAATGTGTGGACACAGTGGCATCTGGTGGCTTCCATGGCAGTAGGGCAGTAAATCTGTTATGTGTGCGTTTCTGTCCAAACTACGCAACCCAGTGGGTTCATCCCCTTGGAAAGTTCCTTTAAAGTTTTTGTAATAAAATCCAGAGTGGACTCACCATTCCAACTGACACAAGAACCACCAGCTACCACTGTGTGGAGAGAGGCAAAGCTGAGACAGGAGGCAAAGGTATCCTTGCCTGATCTTCCTGCCACCTTTTGACCACCCGCTGCAGAGTCTGCTGTGCGCTGCTGGGCAGATTGCCAGCCTTTCAGAATTTTCCTGCAGCTGGCAAATGATGATAGGGGAATAGCCACTCTGCTCTGAACTGTGAGGGATTTAAAAGAAGCACGACAGACACATGTTTCATACTAAGCAGAGTCTTGTATCATTATATTAGAGCAAGGCCCCCAATTTGACTGGGACTTCATGCTACCATGTACTTAGCAAAATGTTTAATTCAGCCCTTAACACTGCAAGCACAATGGTACTGCAGATTTGTTTTTCAGCTGCTACTTTCCACTTTTACAGGCCAAGTCACGATTGCAAAGGCAAATAAAAGAGAGAAGTTTTCTCTTTCTCTAAAGCAGAATGGGTGCAATAACTGGTTTTTGCCTCTGGCTCAAAAATCAGAATCATATCATATAACACTCTCTCCCCTGAGAGCAGTTTAAAATAGTGCTTCATTCTGTCTAAGTCTTGTTGCTGTTTCTTCTCCAAACCTGCCTTTCCATCCAACTTACTCCACAAAGATCGATCCCAGATTCAGAATAGTATACTTCCCCATTCTCTTTCCAACAGTTAGATTGTAACCCAT
>NW_024808548.1:0-3339 GCF_019175285.1 Sceloporus undulatus | reverse complement strand
CCCAGTTTCGGGTGGTGAGATCTGTCACCCGGTCCTGAACGGGGTCACGATCCCCCTGAAGGACTCGGTGCGCAGCTTGGGAGTACTCCTTGATTCGTCGCTCCAGCTAACTTCTCAGGTGGATGTGACGGTCAGGAGTGCTTGTTATCAGCTACGGCTGATACGCCAGCTGCGTCCCTACCTGGACCGTAAGGACCTTGAATCTGTTGTACATGCTTTGGTAACATCTCGATTGGATTTCTGCAATGCGCTCTACATGGGGCAACCCTTGTACCAAATCCGGAAGCTGCAATTGGTGCAGAACATGGCAGCTAGACTGGTCGCTGGTAGTTCCAGGTCGGACCATATAACACTGGCTGCTTATTCGCTTCCGAGCTCAATACAAGGTGTTGGTTTTGACCTATAAAGCCCTAAATGGCTTGGGCCCAGGGTACTTGGAGGACCGCCTCTCCCCATATAATCCGCCTCGCACACTCAGAACTTCCGGGACTAAATTGTTGGAGGTCCCTAGGTCTAACTTTATACGGACCTCACAGAGGGCTTTTGCTATTGCTGCCCCTTCACTCTGGAATAAGCTCCCTGCAGAGCTTCGCTCCGCCACCTCATTAGCTGTCTTTAAGAAACAGCTGAAAACATATCTATTCCGGCTGGCCTTCCCACCTTAGATTGTTTGTTTATTTTCCTGCCCTCTTTTTCCTTTTCGACCCCGGACCGATGTAAATTTTTTTCTCTTTTTCCTTGCCCTTGACATGTGTATTTTATTGTTTTCCTGTTCCTGTTTCTGTAGCAATGTTTTTAACTGTCATGTTGTATTTTTATCCTGTACTGGAATGTTTTAAAAAAATTTGTAAGCCGCCCTGATCATATCTATGGAAGGGCGGGATAGAAATAAAATTTATTATTATTATTTATTATGTGCTCCTGCAAGTAAGCTGGACACAAGCCTTGTACCACGCCTGGAAGCTAATTGGCAGCCAGTGAAGATATTTTAACATAGGTGTTATGTGGTCTGACCTGGATTTACTAGTGACCAACTTGGCTGCCATATTTTACACCAACTGAAGCTTCCAAACTTGGTACAAGGCTAGCCCCATGTAGAGTGCATTGCAGAAATTGAGATGAGAGGTTACCAGTGCATGTACTCGTCCCCTGGCCCCAGGTAGGGTTGCAGCTGGCGTATCAACCGAAGCTAGTAACAGGCACTCCTGGCCGTCGCATCTATCTGAGATGATAGCTGAAGCAACAAGTCCAGGAGCACCCCCAAGCTGTCTTCCTTAGTCACTGAAGCAGTCCAAAGCATATTTGAGTGTCATCAATGTACTGATAACACCCCGCCCCATGTCTCCAGATGATCTAACCAGCAGCTTCATGTAAATGTTAAATAGCATGGGAGACAGGATGGCACCCTGGGGAGCGCCAGATTTTAGCTCTCTCTTAGAAGAGCAACTGTCTTCCAGCATCACCATCTGGAATCTGCCTGAGAGATAGGAATGGAACCACTGAAGAACAGTGCCCCTGATTCCCAGTTCTCTCAGGCGTTCCAGAAGGGGACCATGGTCAATGGTATCGAAGGCTGCTGAGAAGTCCAAGAGCACCAACAGGGTCATACTTCCCCCTGTTGATGCCCAGACAAAGATCATTGACTAAGGCTTCCATGGCAGTCTCAACCCCATATCCTGTCCTGAAGCCAGTTTGAAATGGATCTAGATAATGGGTTTCCTCTAATACTGCTTGGAGCTGAATTGCAACCTCTCTCTTGATCACTTTGCCCAAGAATGAAAGAAGCGAAACTGGCCTGTAATTGGTTCTGTCTAGGGGATCAAGGGAAGGCTTTTTTTAATAGTGGTTTAACCACTGCCATTTTTAAACTTGGTGGAAAATGTCCTTCCCTGAAGGAAGCATTCAATATGAATTTCAGCAGCATCCTCATAGCTTCACCTCTCTGGACAGCCAGCCAGGAAAGGCAAGGATTGAGAGAGCAGGTTGTCTTTTTCACCTTTCCAAGGAGCTTGTCCACGTCATTGGTACTCACCAACTCAAATTGATCCAATACAATATTGTAAGCGGAGTTGTTGGACATCTCTCCTGCCATTTCTGCATCAAAGCCAGCATCCAATTCAGCTCCCATCTGTGAGATTTTATCTGCAAAATGATCATTAAAGGCCCCACAGCAGGCTATAGTTGGTTCTAACAAAGGGTTCAGGGAGCGAGGCAGTTGCATTAAATCTCTCACCACCCTGAACAGCTCTGCTGGGCTGGACCTCACAGATGCAATAGATGCAGAGAAGAATGACTTCTTCACTGCTCTATTGCCACTTGATAGGATTTAAGAAAATCTCTATGATGTTTCTTGTCAGATATGAGCCAGCGGTGCTTTAGTCATTGTTCAGCCTGCTTCATTCTTCTGAGATCTTCTGTGTACCTTCAAACGGCTTGCAGTTTGAAACGGGTTGGAAAAGACACTTGGGAGCGATTGTGTTTATAGCCCTGTGAAGTCGTTATTCCAGGTATCAACCAGGACTTTGATAGAATTGCCATCGTTACAGACTATAGAACCCTCTAAGGCTTTCTGGGACCTAACAGGTTCCATCAGCCTTTGAGGATGGATCATTCTAATGGGTCCTCCACCCCCGATGGGGAGATCAGTGGCCTTCAGACTAATCTTGACCAGGAAATGATCTGTCTATGACAATGCAGAAATATTGACTACCTCTGCCCACAGATATGCCTGTTCCGTACAACAGACCTCATCAAGGGTATGACTATCTGGGATAGTCCCATGTTTGTCATGGAAACCATGAACTCCCAAGCTGCACTTAAAAAGAGTTGTTGAACTATCCTCGAGTGGGCTGTTGAGGTCACCCAGGACTAAAAGCCTAGGAGACTCCAACACTAACTCCAAGACCAGCTGTGTGGGCGTGGATGGTATACCAACAGAATCCCCAGATTATCCCTAGTTTTCAGGTTCAGGTAAATACACACAATGTGGTCCATTTTCCATACAGGTATCCTGGTCAAAGTGAAGTTGTTCTTATGGACTACAGCCACTCCTCCCCCTTGCCCACTTCCCCTTACCTACTCTTTAACAGAATAACCAGCTGGGAGGGCCTGAGCCCAAGTTACACTGCTGTCATCCTCCAGCCAGGTTTCCATGAAACATGCCAAGTCGACCTCCTCCTCCACCATCTAGATATGTGGGGATGATTTGGGGTAAATTGCAGGGGTGATGAAGAATTTTGATGTATGACTGTAACTTTATTCCAACTGTTTATTGTATTACTGATCTATTATTATTATTATTATTATTATTATTATTATTATTATTATTATTATTATTAT
>NW_024808547.1:0-3340 GCF_019175285.1 Sceloporus undulatus | reverse complement strand
TACTGCACTTACGAGAAACCCCAGGGCAAGGATGCTTGTGGTTTGGGGCAGATCAGGGGAGAAACCCCATGGAAAGGAAGGCTTCTTCAAGGGGGGAGAAATCACATGGAAAGGAAGGCTTCTTTGGGGGGAAGATCAGGGGAGAAACCCCATGGAAAGGAAGGCTTCATTGGGGTCAGATCAGGGGGGAGAAACCCCATGGAAAGGAAGGTTTCTTTGAGGGGGGAAGAAACCCATGGAAAGGAAGGCTTCTTTGTGGGTCAGATCGTGGGTGAGAAACCCCATGGAAAGGAAGGCTTCTTTGGGAGCAGAACAGGGGGAAGAAACCCCATGGAAATGAAGGCTTCTTTGGGGGCATATCAGGGGGAAGAAACCCCATGGAAAGAAAGGCTTCTTTGGGGGCAGATTCCAGCCGGAAACAAAAGTGGTGACTGTTACTGCACTTAACAGACTGTTACTGCACTTACGAGAAACCCCAGGGCAAGGATGCTTGTGGTTTGGGGCAGATCAGGGGAAAAACCCCATGGAAAGGAAGGCTTCTTCAAGGGGGGAGAAATCACATGGAAAGGAAGGCTTCTTTGGGGGCAGATCAGGGGAGAAACCCCAAGGCATGGATGTTTGTGGTTTGGGGCAGATCGGAGGAGAATTCCTATGGAAAGGAAGCTTGATTAAACACAATTGACAATTTGATAGAATATGCGAACCTTGCAGCTAGCTTTTTTTAAAAAGGGGGGGAGCACTCATGTCATTGACGAATGGCTCCATGACACGTCACCATTGACATCATTTGATTGATAACAAGGAGGCTCCATCTTAATCCACAATTTTGCTGAGTGTGAATGCCTGCGGGACAATTTACACCAATTGGAGTAAAGGTAATGGGAACTTCTTACTGGGAAGATTCAGTATGAGAGTTACCGGATCTGCCCAGGCCTACTCAGGGCAAATGCCCCAACGGAAATGGGGCCTCAATCAGACAAATGATCCATCTAGCATAATACTGGTTTAAACCCTATTTTAGTCCAATGAAGCAGATCTATTTAAATAAATTCTATAAGTGATAACTAGTCCCTGGGTGGGAATCATGCAGCCTTCTAGGTATTGTTGGATTGCAGCTCCTAGCATTCTTCACTATTGGCTATGCTGACTAACATTGCTAGGAATTGCAGCCTGGATGCATTTTTAGAGCAATATGATTCCCACTCACAAACCAATCCCACTGATCTACTATAGTTGTATCTAACACAGAATTTAGCATTCAGGTGGGCAATTGTGGCCCTCCAGACTTTTTCAGTAGTTTTTTTCTGGCTACACTGTCTAGAGAGGTAATGGGAATTGTAGGCCAAGAGTATTTCAAGGGACCAACTGTTCATTCTGGATTTAGCTCATTGTTTACACTGACTGGAAGTCTTTCCCTGGCATTTTACATAGGAATCTTTCCCAATTTTACAGGGAGATGCTGGAGACTTTAAAATGCAAAGTATTGTGCTGATGAAGAGATTATGAAAATGGGGGCACACTGCCTGGACATTATTAAAGGCCATTGATGCTCTTGCTGCCAATGGCAATTTCAACTTACACTGAGAAATATATTTCATGTAATGTGCATAACATTGTGTGGCACTAACACTACATAAAAATCTAGTGGAAATGAGTTCCATGTATCCAAAAATTACGTAACTAAAATAGAATTGTAATGAGAATATTAAGCAGATGCCATTCCTGCCACCACTCAGTATTGTTAAAATTTCTGTTCCTAAGCTTACAAACCCTTCTGATTTGCATACAGAGTGGTGTATTTGTTTGCCAGTACACCCACAGGCTGTGAGAGTTACAGAACTTAGTACAATCTGTTGTCAAAGGTGTGAGCAGAAAAATTGGCTCCTGCCCTTCATTTGCAAACAACCTGCCACAGACAAATGCAGCTTTTGTGCTGAACTGAAATGTAATTATAAGGAGTTGGAGTACTTTAGTAAAAATGTTTCAATAATGAGTTTTGAATTCAAGTGCCTTTGAATATATTTCAAAACCCATAATTTCTAGCATGCTGTGCAACATTTTCTTTGTTAGAATGAATAGGAATTTTGGAGGATAATGGTAGTTTAATAACTGATTGAATTAAGGAAACAAAAGTATGCACCACCCTAAAACAGTATCCATTAATTGAGATCCATTGCAAAGGTCCACTTAAGTACTAAAGCTGTGCAAAATGAGCCTGTGATGGTACTTGAGGATAATTGAGGGTGCTTTTAAATACTTGCACATCCCCATTAAGTGCATATATTGCCCAAACATTGATAGAGTTTTCTTGGCACCATACCAAGTCCCAAGCTATTTTAATTGAAATTTACAGGAGAGCTATTGATTTCTCTCCCTTATAAAAGGTGCCATAACGAGAGGGGTAGGTGGATGGGAAACAGTCCCAGAACTTTGCCATGTGGGACTAGAAAGGGACATTCCACAAAGCAAAGGCATTGGAACAGGACAAAGTATCCAGTTAACCCTTTCTTCTAACAGAAAAGCCTCTATCAGTGGAGCATGGAGTAGGATAGTTTCCCCTTCGCTTTGCCATCTTCCATGAGCCCTCCAAATCTACTCCAGAGCACATTGGAAGAAGATTCTCCTAACCAGGCTTGGAGGATGGAAGGGGATCAAAGAAGATGGAGGAAGGAAAAGTTCCATTCTAATACACTTGCATAACTTTGGATTTCACACAAATATTTCCAACTGATGTGCATGTTTAAAGCAACATTTGGGTTCTGTAGTCATGTCTCCTAAAGTCAGGAATTCCTTTGGATTATCCTATACCTGCCATTACCTTTGCCCCAATTCCAAAGAGTTGTTCTTGAGTGATTTTACATATGTGTAGTTGCATTGTACTTTCTGAAAACCATTTGATTATCTTTTCTGACTGGAAGGTATCTTTGAGATCCTATCAAATCTCTCTCTTTAAAAAAAAAACATGAATTGGCCACATTATGGCTTTCTGCGACAAAGGGGAAAAAATTGTCAGAGAAATGGTATGTTGGATGGCAAGTAAAAAGCCTATAACACTGCACATGTACAACTGTAAGACAAAACCCTATAATCGGATGTAACTCTACAGTACTGTCTAAAGCAGTGCTTCCCAAACTTTGGTCCTCCAGATGTTTTGGACTTCAGCTCCCAGAATTCTAACTCTTGGCCAAGCTTGGAGCTTCTGGAAGTTGGATTCCAAAACACCTGGAGGACCAAAGTTTGGGAACAACTGATCAAGAGCATCAGAATCATTGGCAGGACACTAGACAAATGAAATAGTTTAAACATCTTTTGTTTTCAGTACACATCCGGAACTTATGCT
>NW_024808546.1:0-3340 GCF_019175285.1 Sceloporus undulatus | reverse complement strand
TAGGGTTCAATAGCATTTGGGAGTGGGAGTTTTCTCTGGAGTCCTGGTGGAGGGGGCTCTGGGAGGGAGAGAAGAACCAAAATCCTCTTGGCCAAAGCCAAGAAGAGGGAGACGGAGGAACCTCAAAGCTCTGGCAATCCTCTGGCAACCTGGGAACTAGGCTTAGAGGCCCACAGGATCCGGATTAGGCACTTCCCTCACATACTTACCTTTGTCTTCACAACAACCCTGCAGAGGAGGACCAACAGAGAGACCCACATCCCCAGAAACATCCTCCCCCCAGTTCTGGGAGCATTCTGAAAGGGCTTTTGACCTTTCAGAAGAGATGTTGTTGTTGTTATTATTATTATTATTATTATTATTCCACCTTTTCTCAAAGGAATCAAAGAGGATTACAGTAACAAAATAACATACAATTTAAGAAATACAATTAAAATTCCAAACCCCCAAGACTTCTCCCAATTATAAAAATATTAATCAACCCTTAAAAAAAGCTATTAAACAGCAAGAAAATCTAAAACTTTCATAACACAATACAGTAAAAAAGTTTTATTCGGGCAAGAAATGGGTCGTTTTCTAAAGGAGAGGAGGGAGGGCAGGAACGATATACATCAATAGCAACTTCCATAACAGCAACGATGGCAAGGGTAAGGGTCAGGGGGAAGGGGAGGCAAGTCAATAGATCTAATCTAGTCTGGAAAGAGGTCCGTCTTAATAGCCTTCCTAAAGGCTTCCAAGGTGTTAATAGGATGAATCACATCCGGAGATCGTTCCAGAGTGAACCAACACCTTGTATCTTGTCCAGAAACTAATGGGCAGCCAGTGGAGGGATTTAAGAACCGGTGTAATGTGGGCAGTTCTAGAAGAGCCCATAACCAACCTGGCTGACATATTCTGTTCCAACTGAAGTTTCTGAACATGGCACGAGGGTAGCCCCATGTAGAGTGTGTTACAGAAGTCGAGCCGAGAGGTGACCAGCTCATGTGCTACTGTTTCAAGGTCTTCCTGCTCCTCGCCCCATGTCTCCAAATGATCTCAGCCAGCAGCTTCATGTAAATGTTGAATAGCACTGGGGACAGAATCACGCTTTGAGGGATGCCCAACTTGAGCTCCCTCTTGGACGAACAACTGTCCTCAAGGGACAGGAATCTGCCAGAGATTTAGGACCTGAACCACTGGAAAGCACTGCCCCAATTCCCAACTCTCCCATATGTTCCAGAAGGATACTGTGGTCAATGGTATTGAAGGCCGCTGAGAGGCCTTCAATAGCACCAGCAGGGTCAGACTTCCCTTTTTCAAAGAGCTGTCGATGCTCAGACGGAGGTCATTGACTAAGGTGACCATGGCTATCTCAACTCTGTAACCCTTCCTAAATCCAGTTTGAAATGGATATAGAAAAATCCATTTCTTCCAAGACTACTTGGAGTTGAATGGCGACTGTCTTCTCGATTACTTTGCCTAAGAATGGTAAGAGCGAAACTGGCCTGTAATTGTTTCTGTCCAGAGGGTCAAGGGAAGGCTTTTTTTAGAAGTGGTTTAACCACCGCCTCTTTGAGTCAAGATGCAAGACAGCCTTCCCTGAAAGATGCATTAGTTCTGTTTTTAGCAGCATCTTGATGGTATCTCCCCCTGGACAGCCAGCCAAGACGGAGAAGGATCGAGAGAGCAAGTCCTCTTTTTCAGACTCCCAAGGAGCTTGTCCACATCCTCTGTACTAACTGACTCAAATTGATCCAGAAGAACAGTATAGACAGAGGCTCTGGACACATCTCCTGTCGCCTCCGTCATAAGGCCAGCATCCAAATCGGCTCTTATCAGAGATTTTGTCTGCAAAGTAGTTATTAAAAGTATCACAGCAGGCTTTCGTAGGTTCTAATAAAGAGTTCAGGGTTCTGGAAGCTATATATTAAATAAGACAGTGTTGAAAAAGATGTAGTTTGGCAAATGGGTGATATAACCCAAGAAAAAGGTTTAGTTCACAGAGACTGGAAGAATCTTAAAGTAAAAGTTGAATGAATAGATGTGTATATGAAGAACATGTTCACGTCTATAAACTTCACTGTCAAACATACTGGTGGCGACCAGATGACAGACAAGCGTCGGTGGGACCCCAAAAGCCATCAATCAACTGGAAAAGGAGATTCAACAGAGGGAAAAAGACCAAAGATTGTGATGAACTATCTAGAGAACGGGATGATTTTGATAAGGGACACTTTACGGTCTACAGAAGAAGATGTAAAGATTGCTCAGCGCACTCAAGGAATATGGTCCAGTGAAACAGGAAGAAGCAAAGACTTATTACTAGATGAGGTGTTAAATCCATAGCTGGTAAAAAGAAACATGTGGTCGGTTACAAGGACTGATCCAGAGAAGACTCCTAAAAAGGACAAGGATATCATTGAGTTGATAGACTGGAAAACCAATATATTGTTGTTTGCCATTAGTATAATGGAAGATGAAATGTTTTCAAAACCATACTGGGAACGGGGCAAAGTGGTTGGAGATGATGTTTCATCAGTCTTTAATCCAATAAGAGAAAAGGGTTAAAAGATTAAGTATGTTTGATAAAAACATTTAAATGGAACATATAAAGATCTAAAGTTGGGGAAAAGGTTATTTAAGTGTAATTAAAATATTAAAACCCAACAAGTGATAAGGGATATGGATATAATATGCTTAACTTATAAGAAAATGGTGGTAAGTTGTTATAACAAGTAAAACTGATATTAGACATATGTTTAAAAGGGGAACATACAGGAAAATACCAAAGATATTTAAGTTGGAAATGGTTATTGATAAAACAAGTATATGAAATATATCACATGTGTCACCTGATGTGTGTATAATGTTATATATAATGGGTAAGTATAATTGATAACTGGGAGTTCCTTGGACCATAGAACTGTTTTGTTCTGTGTCTCAATGAACCTATTAAAGGGGGGAGGCGTGTCACGGACTGACTTACAAACCAGCCAATCAGAAGCCAGAGACTCTCAACCAATCAGGTGCTGGCTGAGGAGTTTGAAGCTTCCGCTTGGCAGTTGGGTGGAGTCAGTTAGGGTTTGCAATCCTGAGGGATGAAGCGGGAGTTCAGTGGGAGATAGTCATAGAGAGGATGGGAACAGTAGAGTCCAAGAGAGGAGTGGGTTCCCATAGTTCCTGAGGGATGGTTACTTAAGGAACTGCTTTGTCCAGAGAGGGACAGGATTAGTTCTGGAGAAGAGAGACTCAGGGGAACCAGACTCAGGAAGAGGGCTTTGGCTTACATCATTTCTTGAGTGATAGTACAGCCTGTGTGGCGGAGTTATTATTATTATTATTATTATTATTATTATTATTA
>NW_024808545.1:0-3340 GCF_019175285.1 Sceloporus undulatus | reverse complement strand
ACATGTGGAAAATATTTGAAGTCATAAAACAGACTTGCCTTCATAATCGCTCTCAAGTATACACAGTTTTATATCTCTCAGTATATAACATATGGCTTCTTAAAGGTATACAGATATATTCATTAGGCACATCTCTGGGGTACTGTATTTCAAGGGGAGCGCAATGCTTATGAAAGCTGCCATTCTGACAAGGCTGAAGGTTAACAGTCATGTGCTATCAACAGTCCCCATAAAGCATGAGCCACAGATATCAAAATGACAACTCAAGGTCATGCATACATTAACCAAATTAATGCTTCAGAATGCAGGGGTGGGTGGGTAAATGCAGTGTGGTGAAGGGACAATCCATTGGCCTTATGTGTGGCCTGACTGCTTAAAACTGAAAACTTCAAGCGCTGAGTCTATACATCTAATTGCATATGCTAGTTGTTCCTATGAAGTCTTGTAATGCCTACAGTGTGGCAACAGCAGTCTTTCCTCCAGGGCTGGAAGACCAATAGTTCAACAGATACAATTGGTCCAAGCTCTCTTCTGATAAGAGCCCAGTGCTGAGGTTCTTGCCTAGCTGCTTCCTAAATGTCCCAGTGTTTCTGAACTGATCAATATTTTGTGCATTTCTTGAGTAACTGATTAAAAATGTGTGGGGGACAAGGCTTGTCAGTCTCGCCAAAGTTGCAGTGTTGAAAATAGGTTAACACATTGAGGTTATTATGGGTCTAGCTATTTTACTTTGTATTTTTTAAAATTATTAATGCTTATTTATGTAGTAGAAATTAATGTTGAGAGTCTCAGAATGGGGGTCTGTTTTGGAAACCCTAACCACTGCCTTGCCTTCTTCCAGTCTTCTTGACTAGAGATAAACTCCTTTTCAACTACCGTAGATGTGACAGAGTTTGCTCAATGCCTGAAATAAAAGAAATGTCCAGTGGGTTGAATGAAATGGGCCCTGTGAGGAGAGGTGTTGGGATGAAAAGTTCAAAACTGAACCCACAGGAGAAGCTTTGCTCATCTAAGGCAGGTGAAGAAGGCAAGATGGGTTAGGACCAAAGCCTGGAAAAATTATAGTTTTGGACTACAAAGATAAGAATCCCTCAATGAGCATATCTGTCCTAAGGGATTCTGGGAGTTGTGGTTCCAGAAATGTAGTTTTTTCAAAGCATGGTAGGAATCTTCTGATCTCCCGATGAATTAATGAAGATGGGCAACACCCGGACCAACAAAAAGCCTCATTATCTTAAATTTGACTGCTAAAATCAGGAGGTGGTGAATAGATATTTATGCATATGTGCAAGGCTGTTTGACAGAGCTCCAGTTCTGGTAGTGAAACTGTATTCCTGTACTAAGCAGGTACTCAGACACTTTTGTTCTAAAATTCTATATCCATCTATTTGAGCCACCTTTTTTCCCTCCAATTGGTGGATATCTGGGTTCTACTGAAAACAAAGTAGATTCCTTAACTCTACAAGCCTAAATATCATTAGTTGTTCTAATCTGAATGAGAGTTGTTGGATCAAGTGTTGGGTGGTAAATCACCTTTTATGTAAATCCTACTGATTTAATGAGTATACTCTAGCTGGGGCTACCAATAGAATTCAGGCCAACATCTGCCTATCTGTAAGGCTGTAGAATACTACAGGATTGTAGATATCTTCAACTATACTGTGGAAACAATTCAATCTGACTCCACATTAGTTCCTTGCACCTCTTCTTGAAAAAGGATCTCAGCTGGTAGTAGGAGGATGACTGAAATGGTGTCCACACTGCCCAGAATACTCTGGGAGCAGCCTGGAGTACTCCTGCCCCAGAGCTGCCCCCAACTTCCCCTTATTACCTGGCACTCCTGGAGTGACCAACAATCACCCAATCAACCAATGTGACTTCATGCATGAACCAGCTCTTAAATTTTACAGTCTATTGTGGATGATTGATGTTAGCTTAAGAGGGCAAATATTTCAAAGTCAATGTGTCTATCATCTTAATAATATTATTTATACTACCTCTAACATTTGTACCCAGTATTTACTGGATGTAGTAAGATGTAGTCTGCAGCAGTGAAGAGATGTTTATTGAATAACTTAGCAGAAAGCAAAAAGAAATCCTGCTGAATGGCTTTAAATAAGTAAAGCAATGAGGCAAGGCTATTAGCAACCTCACTTCCTTTTCAGTTTGTGCAGCAATGATTTACAAACAGAAAGAAAAGAGTTGAATGTGGTATGTATCTTAGTCCTAGCCATGAAAATATATTGCTTTTCTCATTGGCTTTAAGCTGATCGTATAATTTTGTTTCTTGATTTGATTATAACTGCTGGGCATCTTATGCTCTGTTGCTAAATCAGATGCTTCATTGCAGTTCTAGTTTTACATCAGCATAATCCCAACTCTTAAGAGGCCTCTTGATGACAATGCAAAGAAATAGGGTTGCATTTGCGTTTTTTAGTTTGAAGAATGAATCAGGACATTCTTTGTTAAATATTTCCCTTGCCACCTCCTCACTAACCAGCTTTAAGCAGACTATCCTCTCTCATAATCAGTCTTCTCCCTCTGCAAGTGATATGTAATGAAACTAGTCTGATTTATCAGTATGTTATAAAATGTTTTGAAATATAATTTTTAAAATTGTGTATTTAAAAAAAATTGCGGCCCATGAACCTATGGACTGTCATCTGACAATTTTTTAGAATGGACTTCTATAAAATAAGACAGATGGCTTCCCTATTTTGGCAACAGGGGTGGAGAGAATATTTGAAAACAATTTTTTTTTTTCAGAAAATGTTTCCGGAAAGCCATGCAAGAAGAAACCCGAACTCTCATCTTTTCAATTCAGCACTTAATCTGAGCAAAACTTGTAGATGAGGTTTTTCCCACAGAAAACATTTTCTGTGCAAGAAACAACATTTTCTGTGCAATAAAATTTTTTTGTACAGAAAATGTTGCTTCAGAAAATGCAAAACAAGACATGCAAATTTTGTGCAAAAAAAACCCCCCCCCCCCACCTGTTTCCAGTGCAGAAAATACTGGTTTCTGTGCAAAAATAGCATGTAATATTTTTGCACAGCGGTCCAAAACTCTGAATAGTCTTGTGTGAAGTTTTTGAAGACTTTCCCACAGTAGGAAGAAAATGCTTCCTATGCTTTATTTCCTTTGAGAATAAAATAAGAAAAGAATTGCATTCCTAGGGCAGCCATAGAAGATACAGGTTTGTTGGGAATCTCTATGTTTCTATGGCCTGTTACAGATTGCCAAAATAAAGCTGCTTTGGGTCTCTTTGGAGGTATGCTATTTAAATGATGCATGGGTCCTAAGAGTCCGGAGGTCGCGCCAAAGCCACACTCCATTCCTA
>NW_024808544.1:0-3340 GCF_019175285.1 Sceloporus undulatus | reverse complement strand
AAATTTCCAATTACAAGATTTGTGTGTTTGTGTGTATCAGTCATAGCAGGAGCATGAGGTATGTACCTCCTTCCTCTGCTTGCTAAAGCCACATAGAAGTTGAGGCATGTACATTCGTGTGCATTGTTTCTGAATGGATCTATTGTCAAAATCACAATTTTTTCACTTTTCCTTGTATATTTTTTAAAAAGATGCACACTGCTAAATATGTTGCACTTATACAACAAAAATCTATAAATGTATAGATTTATGAGTGAAGATTGCATCCTGGATTATGCTCATTTTGGGGAAGTGAAGACCTATGTAAATTCATTTTGTAAACCCAGTGAAACAAATATCTCACAAAGCTCTAGTAAACAACACATACACACAGTCCCCAAAAAAAGACTCACTGGCGCACTTTGTGTCTGGCCGGGGTCTGAAAACCTCACTTCCACCTTCTGGGAAGACAATGCTGCCACAGACTGAATTTGGGGCTTTATATCTGCAAAGCATGGGCTCACTCTCTCAGCTGCAACCCTTCCACACAATCCTGGACTGAAACATTTAAACAAAGGTCCTCTTTCAGCTCCAGGAATAAAGGCCTACCTTCAGTACAAAGACCCTGATTCCTGCAACCCCAGATAGGGCTCTTCTGCAGTCCTTTATGGCCAGAGCTTCCCTGGGTCAGAGGCCGTCTCCTCAGCCGTAAAGAAGGGTTGCTCTGAGTGCGAATGACGAGGAGGTCCACAGGGCTGAGGAAGGGAAGGCAATGGGGAAAAGGTCAGTGCCAATGGCCATGGAGGGCAGAAGGTGACAATGCCTAGGAAACTCCTCTGAGTCCAGCCATTCTAGGAATGAGTGGCAAGAGCGAGTCCAGGGGGCTGAGGGGGTCCCCTTTCCCAAAGGGGGAGGCAAGGACCGGTGGACCCTCCCCAGCTAGGGCCCAAAGGGAGGGTCTCTTTCCCCCCTCTCTCTCCCAGCCCCTAAAGCCCAGACTCCCACTGGCCCTGAGTCCCCTGCCTCCCTTCCTCAGACCCCCACAGGCCTGTCTTCCTGCCTTCTGTCCTTCCTTCCTTCCTTCCTTTGCCCCAAAATGGAAGGCAAGAGGCACAAATGGACACACTTCCTTCCTTTTGGCCCAAGGAGCCTGGCTTCCTTCTCACTCTGGAGCCTTAGGAGAGAAAGAGGAGCCTTTTGGTTCAACTGAGGAGGCCTCAGAAAAGGATCAGGAACATTATTCCCCAGAGTGACAAGCAGCACAAAATGGCCACCAGAACACAAAACGATTGCCTCTGCCTCAGTGCTTTCCAGTTGGCAGTTTGACACCTTCAGGGAACCCAAAATGGAGGATGAAAGGGCCCCAAAGTCGGAAGGGACCCAAACAGGATTTCTGAACCTTAACAACACCTAACCATTTTCCTGATGCTATTGAAAGGAGGAACCTGATCCCCTCCTTAATTACAATCAATAGTGAAAGATATTAATATTAAGAGTGCCCATTGTCCACAACCCAGCTCAGGTCTTGACCGCTCGGGGAGGCCAGTCCAGCTGCAGGTGGCCCTCCATCCGTCCTCCTTTCCTTCTGCATTCCTCCTCTTTTCCCCAGCATCAGCCCCTTTCCCAAGAAGGCTGCATCCGCACTATAGAAATAAGACACTTTGACACTGCTTTAACCGCTCAGCGTTATGGAATCCTGGGATTTTACCTTTGGACACTTAGCCTTCTCTGCCAGAGAGCTCTCATGCCACAACAAACTACAAATCCCAGGATTCCATAGGATGGAACCAGGAAAGTTAAAGCGGTTTCGAACTAGATTATTTCTGTAGTGCAGATAAAGCCTAAGTCCGTTGTAAAAGGATAGAGGCACCCAAGTCAAATTTTTATCCTGTAAAAAATGGTTTTGCTTTTTTAAAATATAAGTAGTTTTATTTTCTGTCTTATCCTTATTCTTCTTGTTGTTGTTTTTTTGTATGTTTGTATGTATTATTCTTGGTCATATGAGTTATTCTGGTCTGTCTCCTTCCTTCTTGCCTGAAAATCTATTAATAAGGAAACTGGGGAGACTTTTAAAACCTCCCAAAGGAGTCACGTTTGGCCTTGTTTGGAGGACTAGCCTCCTCTTAGAAGCCAAAGCCCAATGTTAGTGAAAAAGAATAATAAGGCTTGTATTAAAACTATCCTCCCCATTTCTGATGCCTTTTAAAACCCTTGTTCCCCAGAAGGAGCAGAGCTGTGTAATAAGAAAACTCTCTCAGAAAAGAGACATAAAAGAGACACAAAGAGACACACTTCCTTCCTTTTGGCCCAAGGAGCCTGGTCTCCTTCTGACTCTGGAGCCTCAGGAGAGAAAGAGAAGCCTCTGTTCAACTGAGGCCTCAGAGAAGGTTCCAGAACATTATTCTCTACAGTCACAAGCAGCACAAAATGGCCACCAGAACACAAAATGGCTGCTGGAAAGACAAAATGGCTGCCTCTGCCTGAGTAGTAGATACTCTAAGGAGATATTCATTATAAATAGCAAAATACAACTGAAATATAAGTCACACAAGATATTAAGAATCTTGCAGGTACAATATTTGTAAGTATAGAATGTTCAACTCATACAAACTCTTGAAATAATAAATAGACCTAAGTGTCCAATTCTAACTTCCAAGATCCACTCTTTAACTCTCTTTCTCTCGATCTCCAACTGACACAATTCCCCCAACTGTCTCTTGGTCTCTCAGGCCTTATATCTCCTTCTCACGGAAGCTTCCAGAAGAACCTTCATCTTGCTCTCTGATTGGTCAAGAAAGCCTTCCGTAGCAGTGATGTCATTCTGCATTTGCATAAACCTCCCTTTACTGCCTGAAGAAGACCTCCATTGACTGGAGCCCAGTCATTACACTTTCCCAAGGCAAGGCTTGCACCTACAGTATTTCCCAATGTTGTTCTTGGTGTCTGCCTTCCAGTTGTTTCCAGGTCTTATGGTGACCTTATGGGAGTCTCTGAAGGGGTTTTCTTGACAGGTTCCTTCAGAGTGGGTTTCCCATGGCCATCCTTTGAGGCTGAGAGAGTGTGACTTGCCCAAGGCTTCAGTCCTTTTGGAAGCCTTTTTGCTTTATCTTCTAGAAGGCAGCTGAAATGTTGCTTCTTGCTCTGAAGAATGAGAGGAATCTTCTGGCATCTGGAGTTATGTCTGATAATATGTATAGATAGGATTGCAATACCTGTTCATTTATTAAAATTTTTATAGTGCATCCCATATCATAGAATCTCATAGATATGTTCCTTAATAGCAGTTAACCAAATTAAACAGTATATAAAACAAGAACATGAAACAAGCTAGACAAGGAAACTGTTACATAATAATAATAAT
>NW_024808543.1:0-3341 GCF_019175285.1 Sceloporus undulatus | reverse complement strand
ACTACTATGACTCTGGAGGCCAGGGTTCAACTCCCAGCTCGGCTATAAAACCCACTGGGTGACCTTGGGCAAGTCGCACCCTCTCAGCCTCAGGGGAAGGCAATGGCAAACCTCCTCTGATCCACATGATAGGTTCTATGGCCCTGATGCAAAAATGACTTGAAGACACACAACAACGAAGAGAAGTTGCCATCTTTTCCATGTCCATGGAAAAGCAGTTCCATCATCAGAATATTACTAGATACCACACCAGCAAAATAAGTACAGTATACCTAACACCACAGTTCAGTGTACTGTAGCTTGTTCAGGCAAGAATATGAAAATATACGAGTACAGTGCTTACTAGGATGCTCGCTGTATATCCTACCTATACAATGCAGGGAGATTTTAAGTAAACATTTATATTCATTTATTTGATTTATATTCCACTTTTCTCCCAAATGGAACTTGCTTACACAATCCTTACATGCATATGTGATGTTAACTGCTGTCATGGAAATGGTCACTGGTATCCACTGGTACAGCCAGTATGGTGCAATGCTTAAGACTCATGGACTCAGATTCAAATCTCCCTTCAAGCCCCAGGAATGTCCTTGAGCCAGTTGCTGCCTCTCAGCCTAACCTACCTCATAAGGTCTCTATGAGAATAAAATGGGTGGAGGAACCATTTATACTGATCCTTGGATTAAAAGCAGCGTGGACGCTTGTAATAATAACACCTTTGAAAAAAAGCAGACTTTAATTTAGTCAAAGTTATGCTTTTTTTTTTGCTACCACTTAAAAATTGCCTTCAGCTGCCACTGCTGAAGATACAGAGGATGTTCTGTACTTTAATTATTGGACCACAATCCTAACAGAAATCCACTGGTAGCAATGTTACATAAATGAACTTTTTTGGTCATTGTATTCATTTTAGCAAAAGGGCCTTCTAAAACTGCAATCCTAAGCACACGTATTTGTAAATTGTTCCTGGGGGAATCACTGGTCCTGCATACACCATGGTTTAGCATTATGATGACACTTCACAGCTAGCCTTATGCTCACTTGCTCCCCACTTCTGTTTACCTTCTGGCAAAGCCTCAAGGAAATCAGACACTTCCACTACCATTTTAGACTAACCAGTTTTGCATTTTATCCAAATGATCAGTTTTAATTAAACAGAACAAACCACTTCAATAAACCATGGTTTGAACTGTAATTTATCTGGATATTATGACAAACTGCAATTAGATTAAAATGAACAATTTCAAATTCCTTTCCTCAGCAATCTTAGAAGAGGCCAAAAGCTCCATGTGTCTCATCTGCAAAGTGCTAAGCCATGCTTAATAAAATGTTCAAATGCAGCCAATAAAACCGGCTTCCTAACATGGCTGGGAATTAGACCATTCGAAGTGAAATGCCTGTATAACAATTGGAAGCTTGCTATTCTGTTTATAGAAAATTTTGATTTAAATAACCATATCGCTTCCTATGATTCCCATGAGATGATCCACTTTGGTTTACCATCTGGATGTGCAAAGTCCAGAAAGCAAAGGTATGTAGAAAGACTTAATAGTAGCCTCTTTTCCAAAGGACTCTTGTTCCATGGCTATTCAAGATTTAAACATCTTCTGAGAACAATATACTATCATAAATCTTATCTGAACTAGATTTGGTAGCTGATGGTGCTGCACTAAAGATAAAAATTGAATTTGTTTGTTTAGTGAAATATTACACACACACACACACACACACACACACACCCTATTATCACCTACTAACTAAACTGTTATTTGCTTAAGCCCTTAAATATAGGATAAACTCAAAATGAAGACAGATATTGCTTACTACAAGATCAAATCAAGTTTCCTATTTGGGATTAATCAGAGATGAATATTCACAAGAATCTCTCATTAAACAGACCAATCACTAGAACATTAAAAATTAAAATACACAGAAAGGTAAAATGCACAGAATAAATAGGGGAGCAGGGACACCTGCTCCTACCATAGTTCACTCTAATATGATTTGTTCATAGACAGTTTTCTTGTCTCCTCCAGAGTTATACAGGCAATACTTTTTTTTAATCCACTGTGGCAAGGATTTAAGGATTTAAACTGTTGTTTCAGCATCCCTTCTATGCTTTTTTTTATCAAGCCCTAACTATCCAGCAAGAAGGAAAAGAGGTTGGGGGGGACCACACAAGACCTAAATATCAAAGGCTGGAGGATTTTTTAAAAAGTTAAATCAAAGCTTGTTGATATCAGAAATTTAACACAATTTGTTAAACCTTAAAAGGAGGGGGATGTCAAGACTTAAAAGAGGGGGAGTGAAAAATGACCGCAACCTACGCATAA
The DNA here is from genome assembly GCF_019175285.1 of Sceloporus undulatus. Lineage (NCBI taxonomy): Eukaryota > Metazoa > Chordata > Lepidosauria > Squamata > Phrynosomatidae > Sceloporus > Sceloporus undulatus. The sequence continues at coordinate 1,005 of NW_024808543.1, read as the reverse complement.
ATAAAGAAACATTTGGCAATGATATAAATAAGCATCAGTAACAACAGCGTTCAGCAGTCAGCCAGTCAAGGAAACTAGGTTTTTTTTGATAAAATCCACAATGCCACCATCTGGGCCACAACAGGTCGTCTCCCATTGCCTGGCCTGCACTCATCCAAATCGTGTATGCATCTCCATAGCATCTTCTGTCCCAAAGCCCTATTTGCTAATGAATTAGACCTGGCAAGATCCCCAAAATCAGAGAAGAGAAGGATTTCTTGGGGTGGGAGAGAGAGAATGGTTGTGGCTTAAACAATGGGAAGCCAGAATGGGATTTGCTCAAGCTTGCACAAGAAGGTCGGTGGCAGAAATAAATGTACATCATGGACAAATATATTAAGACAGAAGCCAAAATGCAGGAATTCTTAAGTGTCAGTCTGACACAATTTACTAGTCAGGAAGCTGCTGTCACTGAACACTGAGTGAAATGTGCCAAAAGAGATATGATAGAAATAAAAAATATAGCTGTGTTAGTCTGCAGAATCAGCATGTAGACAGATCCTGCAGCACCTCTGAGACTAACTGGAAAAAAAAGTTGGCAGCATGAGCTTTCATAGACAAGAGACACGGGTTCAACAAAGATCTCACCCTTGTGAACTGTGCTAATGAAACAGACCCACAAAGAGCCACCTGCTTCCATGTTCAATAGTAGTTGTAGGCCCACATTCTCCACAAGGATGCATTAAAAGGACAGGAGGTCAAAAAATACTGTATATACTCATGTATAAATCTAGAAATTTTAGTCAAAAAATTGACCCAAAAAACCTGGGTACTGTACTTTAACTCTTAAATATATATATATAAAGGAGCCATCCCCTTTCTCTGAATCAAAGGCAAGAGCTTAGTCCATCTTGGGAGCACCCAAAAGAAGCATGGATCCCCTCTACTCTCTCATCCATCCAGCCTTTAGGATGAGCACATTATGCCTGCCAGAATTTTCTAAGTTCTTTGGCATCATTTCCCTTC
>NW_024808542.1:0-3341 GCF_019175285.1 Sceloporus undulatus | reverse complement strand
AAGTGCCTAGGAGTGAACCCCCCCGCCATGCCAGTCCGGCTCTGAGGCTTCAGCGGGAAGTGACGTCACCGGTCCTTCTGCCTCGGCTCAGAAAGAGACCGGAAGTGCCTGGGAATTAATTTCTCCGCTCTGCCCTTCCTCGCCGTAGGCTTCGACAGGAAATACGTCACCGGAAGTTGTCCGACAGTCCGTCAGTCCCCCACTTCCGGAGTGGTTCCCTGCGCCGTTGAGTCCGCCATGGCCGGTGCCCGGGTGTTGGGCGAAAGCGGCGGCGGCGGAGGAGCGGCGGCGGGTGCGGGCGCAGCGGCCATGGACTACTCGGTGCACGAGGCCTGGAACGAGGCCACCAACGTCTACCTGCTGGCGGTGCTGGCCAGTCTGGCCCTGCTGGTCTACGCGCGGAGGTGGGAGTCCCGGGGCTCTGATGGGAGGAGGCAGGGCTCCCCCTCGTTGTAGGGGACCTTTCAGTGGGGCTCAAGCGAGCTTCAGACGAGGGGCCTCCAGGGTGTCAACCCTATTGCTGCATCCATACTCTTTGACACCGCTCTAACGGCCATGGAATTCTGGGATTTGTAGTTTTGTGAGGCACTTAGCCTCCTCACAACAACAGTGTTTATTAATTAGCCACCTGTCTATATCAACAGTGAAATGCCAAATACCAAGATATATACGCAGATAAACCTAACCGCTATCCTAGAACTCATTTAACAATTAACTAAATTAAAACAGACGAAACTTAAAGAAATAATAAATTTGTTTGTTTGTTTGTTTGTTTGTTGGTGCCACAACAAATTGCAGTCATCCCTCCACATTTGGGGCTTTGATTGATATGTTCTCAGAGTAGATTACCGCACCACACTCTTATAGCGCTGCTCTTCCACTTTGACTGCTCTGGCTGCCTCCTGTGGCATTCTGGGATTTGCAGTTTAAAGAGGGGCATTCAGAATTCTCAGCTACAGAGCTCTTAGGCCTCACTGAACTACAAGCCCCAGAATGCAACAGGAGGCAGCCAGAGCAGTTACAGTGGAATAGCAGCACTATAAAAGTGTAGTACAGTAATGTGGTAGAAATCTCTGTGTCCTCCAGAATGACTCAAAGGGCAGCATCCCAATGTTATCAGGTGTGTCATCTTGAGACCCTTCAGGATCCAGTTGGAGTCCCCCATCTCAATCTTTGATGACAGTTATAGCCAAGATTTGCTTGGAGTGTCTGCCGAAGCCTTTATTTGGCAATCGAAACTTTAAAAAACGCCTAAGACCATTGGAAAACACCTTTTTAATTACAGTTATGAAGTAGCAACAAAAATGATTTCATGGGTTTGGGTCACCACAACATGAGGAACTGTATTAAAGGGTCGCGGCATTAGGAAGGTTGGGAACCACTGCATTAGTAGATTCCACATCGTAGGAATATAACTTAAAGGAACATGTGCATCTACAAGTGCCAAAGATTTGTTTTAATATGAAATTACCATAGTTTGTTGTTGTGTGCCTTCAAGTTGTTTCCGACTTACAGCAACCCTAAGGCGATCCTTGTCTTGGCAAGATTGGTTCAGAGGACGCTTGCCATTCCCTTCTTCTGAGTCTCAGAGGATGTGACTTGCGCATGATCAACCTGTGGGTTTCATGGCCAAGCTGGAATCAAACTCTGGTCTCCAGAGTCATAGCCCAACACTCAAACCACTATGCCACACTGGCTCTCTCTATAAACATTTATATGAGGCTTTTGCAAAGTTTCATATACATTATATTGGTCTGTTACAGACTGCCAAAATAAAACTGCATCAGGTCTCTTTGGAGGTATGCTATTTAAATGATGCGTGGGTCCTAAGAGTCCGGAGGTAGCTCCAAAGCCACACTCCATTCCTAAGCACTGGATTGCAGCTTTGGTGCAGCTTCTAGATTCTTAGGATGCATGCATCATTTAAATAGCTTACCTCCAGAGAGACCCAAAGCAGCTTTATTTTGGCAGTCTGTAACAGGCCTTAGTTTCAGTTCTTACAATAGCCCTGTAAAGTAGGTGAAATTATTATTCCATGTAGGTATATATGTGTGTTATATAGAGAGAGAAAAGAACTTAAACAGAGACAGAGTCTTACTTTCCCAATTATTATTGTTGTCTTTTATTTATATAGCATCGTTAATGCCCATGGCACCGTATCAATAAAACAGTCCAAAACAGTGAGCCCTTTCAAAGACATACAGCCTAAGATATCTCTATATACATACACACAAAAAGAAGGAAAGAATAAAATACAATATAAAACTATACAATGTAATTGTAAGGCTGTGTATAATATAGTTGTAAAATAAAATATCCATATAAAATATAAAAAGTGCAATATAATCTAAAGCAGTGGTTCCCAACCTTCTTAATGCCGCAACCCTTTAATACAGTTCCTCATTTTGTGGTGACCCAAACCCATGAAATTATGTTTGTTGCTACTTCATAACTGTAATTAAATAGGTGTTTTCCAGTGGTCTTAGGTGACCCCCCATGAAAGGGAAAGGGGTCCCGACCCACAGGTTGGGAACCACTGATCTAAAGCAAAGTGAACAACACGTGTAATTAAAATGATCAAGATTATAAAACAATGTTAAACTAAAATTTAGTTTAATTACAAAATGATAAAAAAAAATTAAACTGAGATTTAAAAATAAGGAAGGAAGGGACGGTACATGAATGTTCAGTGAAGCAGTTCCAAGAGTATGGAGCAGGAGAACATGATCAAAATGGCAAGGCAAAAAGATGATCTTAGTAGCAGAATGTTGAATGGAAACCAACTAAGGTGAGATGATGGAAGACCAGTCAAAAGAAGATCCCAATAATCGAGGCAGGAAATAACCAAAGCATGAACTAAGGTTTTTGTGGAAGTAGAAAGAAAAGGTTTGATTTTTGTAATGCTGTAAAGAAAAAATTTGACATGATTTCCCAAGGTGATTTAATGAGTTCAGGGAGAGTTAATATTTGAATCGAAGCCTTCTTCTTTTTGTGCAAACTGGTTCTTTTTGCATCTTGCTTTTCACATTGAAGGCCTTAGAAGAAAGGGTCGTGTTTGAGAACCAGTAGTTCTGGCAAGCAAGCATAGACTGCACATTCATTCATAGCTTTGCTGTAATTATTCATGGTATAATCTGTAGCATGATATCAGATTCCTAAAGAAACTGAGCTCCGGACATTCGAAGAACACTTGAAGAAGGACTGTGTATGCTTGTCCTGCCATCTAATGCTGGTGCCAATCCCACATTTTTAAACGGTAGGTGCAGGATCTGACTACTGAACATACATGATCAACTGAAAGTACTTAGGTTCTTCCATGCAGCCGAGTGATTCTAGTTACA
>NW_024808541.1:0-3341 GCF_019175285.1 Sceloporus undulatus | reverse complement strand
TCAGACAGATATCTATGGTTATGTATGCAAAGACATGTTCTATGCAAAATTTATGTTTAGAGACTTGCAACGGTTATGAGTTGCCTTCAGGCACTGGAGCTCATTTCTGAAGCCAGTAGGTGTTCAGATTAAGGTATAAGTCTGAGTGCACTTAGATAGAGATGCCTCCACATGTATACATATATGCACACATCCATCTGTTGTTGTCCATTGTTCTGGTTCGTTGTTCCAGGTGATGCTGGAGAAGAGCCCTGTCTCCAGCGGAACCAGAGGCTGCAGGCGATGAGGAGAGGGACTCCTTGCCCAATGCATCGCTCACCTGGAGGACCAGCACCAGGAAGGTCAGTTCCCCACCTTCACAAAGGCCCCATTCCCACTCCCTCATTTGCCCTGGATAGAACTGGGAAGATCCGGGTGCCCCATATCGAATCTCCCCGGAAACAAGTTCATACTACCCTTTACCTCAATCGGGGTAATCTACCCCCTGAACTTGACCAGATCATGACCGGGGCTGAGTTCATATTTGCCGGCAGCAGGGAAGAGCTTCCAAAAAGAAAGGGTGAATAGTCCGCTTTCAGAAAAACCGTGCTAAGGGGGATTTGCCCTGGATCTCTTGTGCAACACCCTGATCGAGTTGTGTTAAAATCGGAACGAGTGTGAACTTCCAACTTTTAAACCGGTTTGGGAACCGGGGTAAAATGTAGTCTGAATGGCCCCTACATTTAAGGGTGAAGGGAGCAGAAACAACACTTAGACTTTGCTTGTTGTTTCTGCTCCCTTCGACTATTGCAGCGCTGGAGCGTGTCGCCACCCTCAAACCGTCAATGGCTGACCTGCAGCAAGGCCAGGAGCAGCACAGAAGGTGGCTATAACAACTTGGTGTGTGGCGCTCCCCACAACAATGATGTGGGTCTTCCTTTTTTATTTTCAAATATTTTTATTACACTGAGATATTCCTGTGACCAAATATCAACCAGATATTAACTATTAATTTAACGGAATGTTATCACCCTTTTCTTCAAATGTTTTAAGACAGCTCCATTCCATCTCTAAATATTCTTTTGATTTCCCTCTTAGTAAGGCAGATACTACATCCATATTTATAGCTTCATGTATCTTAATCAACCAATCTTCGATAGAAGGGTTAACTGCAGATTTCCAAACTTGAGCAAATAAGATCCTTGCACATGAAACCATATATAAAATAATTCTATTGTATTTTACTGACTTTATGTTGTGTGTCATGTTTAGTAAAAATGAATTTGGTTCAAAGGGAATATTTATGTCAAGAATGTTTTGGATGGTTCCATGAATCCTTTGCCAGAATCTTTTAGCTTTAATGCATGTCCACCAATAGGAAATAAGCTTCCCTCGGGTTCCCCGCATTTCCAGCACTTAGTATTGCCAGCTTTGTATATCTGGGGGATTTTTTGGGGGGGTTAGATACCAACTGTATAACATTTTGATATAAATTTCTTTATAGTTTTGACACAGAGTGAATTGATTTGTTCCTTTCCATGATTTTCCCCATTCCTCTATAGTTATAGCTTTATTTATATCACGTGCCCATCTTTAATAATTTCATCTTCTAGATCTCTTTATTTTAATAGTTTATAACATTTGGATATGTGTTTACCTTTTTGGTCCATCATAATTTTATCTATTTAATTGTTATCCATCATTAACTCAGGAGCTTTATTAACTGCCTTAAAACGATTGTTTAATTAGTTGTATAAAAACCATTCCGTCATGTTTCCTCTTTCATTAAGTTCTTCCATAGATTTCATATTGTATTTTCCTTCTGGTGTTTGGTTTATTAAATCTCCATATCTTAGCCACAGAGTATCTTTGTCCTTTGTTCTATTGTAATAGGCCTCTTGCAATAACACCCAAAATTGATGTCTCATTTTATACCATACTTTAAGCAATGATCTTCTTATAACATGATGGTTAAAAGTATCATTATCTTTTGCTTTTGTATACCACATATATGCATGTATACCAAGATTCAGGTTAGCTTTTTCTATATTCAATAAATTCTTGGTTTCTAATTTGAACCTTTCTCCTAACCATTTGAGACAAGTTGCATAATAATACAGCTTAAAGTTTGGTAAGTTACATCCCCCCTTGAAGCAAAGATCATTTACTAAGACAACCATAACAGTTTCGACTCCATATCCCATCCTGAAGCCAGTTTGAAATGGGTCTAGATAATCTGTTTCATCTAAGACCGCTTGGAGATGAAGAGCAACTGCCCTCAAAATTATGTTGTTTAGAAATGGAAGATGGGAGACTGGTCTGTAATTGTTCATCTCCAAGGGATCTTGGAGGGCTTTTCCATAAAGGGCCGTAGCACCGCTTCTTTTAAGTATGATGGAAAATAGATCTCCCTAAGAGATGCATCTATGATATATCTCAGGTGATATAAAAAGGGTAAGGGTCAGGAGGGCAAGTTCTCCTCTTCACACTTAAAAGGAGCTTGGCCACATCCTCAGTACTCAGCTTCAAATTGATCCAGTATGATCTTACTCATGGACACCTCACTTATAGCCTCTGCAATAATGCTGATGTCCAATTTGGCTCTTATCGGAGAGATATTATCTGTGAAATAGTCATTTAAAGCATCATAGTTAGCTGTGGAAGGCTCTAATAATGGGTTCCAGGAGGAAGGTGCCTGGAATAGGTCCCAGATCCCCCCCCTGCCAACTTCAGCAGTCCCTTTATGCTTCTCTTCCCTTGGCACTTTCATTCCTTTCAGATGCCCCAAAGACCCCTTCTCAGCATGCGCATTGTCGGCCTTTGGAAGAAGGGAAGGACTACGGCCTTTTCCCCTTCCTTCCGGAATGGAGCCCAAGCTGCGGAGCTGGACTCAGGAGGGAAAGGCTGGGAAGGCTCTGGTTTGTACATATAGCTCTGTCTCTCTGAGTATATATGTGTGTTTGCCTCTGTTTTTATGGCTGAGAATGGAGCTGAGGGCTGAGGAGAGAAGAAAGGGTACATTTTGTGCAAATGCAGAATTTCTGGGCACCAATGAGTCCAGTGTGTTGAAACAACAAAAACTTTATTGCAAAGACATAATCAGAAATTCAGTGTTTAAGTCAGATATGCCCTCCCCAAACCAAACATTAAAACCCCAAAACCTAAAACATCACACTCCTCCAAACCTGCCCCCTCCTTCCAATTCCCACAGTCTATGTCCCACAGATAACAAGGCCCCCTTTGCCATTCCCACAAACTAGCCCTTTCTGTTAATAATGGTCCCCAATTTTCTTCAGCCAACATCCCACAAATTCGAAATGCTATCATTCCCATAACTGTTCTAACCAGCTGCAGCCAATCCC
>NW_024808540.1:0-3342 GCF_019175285.1 Sceloporus undulatus | reverse complement strand
GCATCCCAATCTTTCCCAGAGGCCTTCACCACTTTGCGTAGCGCCTCCTTGAGGGTCCTATTAGTGCGTTCGACCCCCCCTGAGCTCTGCGGGTGGTATGGAATATGGAACTTCTGCCGGATGCCTAAGGCTCGGCAGAGCTCCTTCATGACCTCCCCGGTGAAGTGTGGCCCGCAATCGTGGTCCAGTTCACGCACCATCCCAAACCGTGACAAGACTTGGGTAAAAAGGATTTTGGCTGTGGTTGCCACGGTGTTATCCTTAGTGGGGAAAGCTTCTACCCATTTACTGAAGGGGTCGATTATGGTGAGGCAGTATTTGTTGTGCCTGGCGGTGGTGGGCAGGGGGCCTATGAAGTCTATCTGGAGCCGGGTCCAAGGGCCATTAATGCGCTGGTGTCTCATAGTGGTCTTGGGACCGCTAGGGTCCGCATTAACCATGGCGCAGGACAAGCAGTTATCCACCCACTGGTCTACCTCCTCTCTCATTTTCGGCCACCATCCTGCTTCCCTTACACGTTCATAGGTGCCTTGTTTGCCTCTGTGCCCGATCTCATGTATGAACTGTATGAGATCCCCTCGGAGGTCTAGGGGCACAATCCAATGGTAGGTTCCTTCACAATCTACTGCTCACCACACTCTTTCCTTCTCCTCTATTTTGTATCGGCCCGTGGGGTCCCTACCGACGCAGCTCAGTTCCCTTATCTCTCGGTCTCCCTTCTGTAGTTCTGCCAAGTCTAGGGTGGGTGGCATTAGTGGGGTTTTCGGTCTGACGTTAATAGGGTGCATTGTGGTAGCCGTCTCTGGCAGCCGGGCTGCCTCCTTAGCTAAGGAGTCGGCTTGATTATTCCATTTGGCCACCTCTTGTGTCCCCCTCTGATGTCCCTTTATGAAGGAAACTTGGGTGTCCACTGTGCGGTCTAGGATTAGGTCTGCTACCTGTTTCCAGATCTCTGTGTGAGCCACAGGTTTGTCGTCATTGGTCTTCCATTCCCTATTTATCCATATTGGAAGCCAATCTGTGGCGGCGCTCACAGACCACTGGGAGTCTGTGTAGATAGCTACGGGGGTGTCGTAGGGCTCAAAAGCCAAGATTGCCAGCAGCGCAGTTACTTCAGCTGCTTGGCTAGAATGAGGGCGGACGGTGCCTTGTAATATGTGAGAGTCGTTGACTCTGATGGCCCCATATCCCGTGTAGCAGGTGCCTTCTAAGCAGTATGAGGATCCATCACAGAACCAGCAGTGGAACCCTCTCTCTAGAGCTGTGGATAAGGGTTCCCCGGGGGTGACCGGCCATGTGTGGTCAGCAATGGGTGGCAATGGGCACTTGTGGGCAGATCCAGTGACAATTAGCCCATAGGGGGCCGGAGGCTCGCTCGCCTGTCGCTGGTAGCTCACTCCCCGTTTTACCAATTCCAAAGTCCACTTTGCAATTCTGGCGTTGTGTACTTGGCCGTCCTGAATTTTTCCAGACAGGATGTATTTTAGTGGGGTATGTGGTGTCTGCATTATCACTCTGGCGCCTCCTATGATAAATTCCCATTTGGTCAGGGCCCACACTAGGGCCAAGCAAGTTTTCTCACACGGCCCAAATCTGACTTCGGTGGGGGAGAGGTTGCAGGAAGCATAGGCTACAGCTCTTTGGGTGCCGTTCCAGAGCTGAGAGAGTATAGCTCCTATGTGGCCATCGGAGACCGCTAGCTGGATATAGAAGGGTTGGCTCACATCTGGATGTACCAGAGCTGGGGCTTTGGCAAGGTCCTGTTTTAAGGTGGCAAATGCTTTTTCCTGTGTGGGCCCCCACTCCCAAGCGGCTCCTTTCTTTAGGAGAGCATATAGCGGCTTGGCTTTGGGGGCAAATGCCTCAATAAATTCCCTTGAAAAGTTAAAGGTGCCCAGTAGGGCCCGCAATGAGGACACATCTGTGGGGGCAGGGAGCTTTCCAATGGTCTCAACTCTCTGTGAATCGGGGGTCCTGCAATCCGTTTGCAGATTTAAGCCAAGGTATTTTACTTGGGTCTGAACTAACTGGGCCTTGTCTCGGTTAGCTTTGAACCCAGTCTCCCTAATGAGGTCTAACACCTCCCTGGTCACTTCGGCGGTCTTTTCTGGGGTGCTGGAGTGGATCAGAATGTCGTCCACATAGGACAGCACGTGGGCTCGTGAAGTGGGACGCAGCTTGGTCCACATTTTCATGACATGAGCATGGCATATACTGGGGCTTGAGTGGAAACCTTGGGGGGAGCGCTTAAAGCACATCTGGGTCCCCCTGAACTCAAAGGCAAATTTATAGTAGCAGCTTTCATGGAGTGGGATGGAATGAAATGCGTTAGCCAGATCAATTACGCTGTAGAACTTGGCTCCAGCGGCAATGGCGGCCAGGATCTCATTGTATTTTGCCACCACTGGAGCGACGGGAGGAGTGACTGCGTTTAGGGCCCTAAAGTCTACAGTCATTCTCCATGTGACGCCATCGGCTTTTAGCACGGGCCACAGAGGTGCATTGCATATGGATTGCATAGGCAGAATTACGTCCCATTTGAGCAGCCCTTCTATGGTCTTGGCAATGCCTTCTTCTGCTTCTCTGGGGTACCGGTACTGTTTTTGTGGAGGGGGATCCTTTCCCTCAATGAGTACACAGGCTCCTTTAACGGTGCCGCATTCCAATTTGTCTGAGATCCAGACCTCGGGGAATTCCTGTACCCATGGGTCTGTAGCAATGGGGTAAAGGGGCATCGGGGTTTTTAGAGCTGCACATCGGTGTATGGCGGAAATCTGGAGGGGTCCGTCCTCTAGCTGCCAGAGGAAGCCATTGGCTAGATCAATGGTTAGCCGGTGGCGTCTGAGGTAGCCTATCCCTAGGATTCCGTCGTCCTCTTTTTGGTTTTCGCAGGCCTTGATGTGGTCTAGGATGGGCCCGATCTGCAAAGGGATGTCTCTCCAGATTGTAGTGTGCTGTCGGCCCTTTCCATAACCCAACAATTCCATGCGCTCCGGGGTTTTTATCCCCGTCTGGATCAAATCCGGATGCATTGTGTTCATCGCGGCTCCGGAGTCTACCAGGAGCCGGGCGGGGATTGAAGGGTCCGGCCCTACCTTGGCATTTACTTGTGGGCGGCCCCATAGGTCTGGGATAAGTTTAGTGACTATTTGGGGACATGGGGGCGGCTTAGAAGGATCAGCCTTGGGGATTGTTGTAGGGGGCACTCCCGCACTGTTGCTACCGGGGATGTATACTGGGTAGGTTTCGCAGGCAGGGGTTGTGCCCTTGGGATCTGAGACCCTGCCGAGGTCTATGGTGTTAGAGGGGATCCCGGGCTGTCCTAATCTGAGGCCTCTCTCT
>NW_024808539.1:0-3342 GCF_019175285.1 Sceloporus undulatus | reverse complement strand
TATGTCAATGGGAATTCTTATAGACCCTGCTGGGGGCAAACAGAGTCTTGTGGTCACAGTGTGGTCATTCTAATTTACCACAGTGCCTTGGACCTTAGGGCCACTATGGGGCCATGTAAAAATTGTAAGTGCTGACTAAGAGCAGGTATAAGTATCCAGCTTGCCAGGGCTCCTGCTGCGCCCAGGTTTGTATGCAGACCCTCAACATGTAGTTTCAAATGCCTTTGAAGGGCAAACCTCTTATTTTGATTACTGTTTGGCTTCTGGAGCACAAAGCCAATTGTCCAACTGTTAGCAGCTTCTGCATGCCTAGACTCACTAATTATTAGTTTCTGTTTGAGAGCCAGTGTGGTGTAGTGGTTTGAGCATTGGACTATGAAGTTTATTGCATGCAAAAATAAAGCAACTTACCCCTGCCAGGACACCGTCGCTTACAGGATGCAATCAGGAATTATCACATGAAAAATGCCACTGATGCTGCCAGGTGACTACATTCCGGCTCCCAGCCACTCTTAGCCCACCACTTTTCAAAAATGGGAGCTTTCTGTGTTTGCAAATCGGCAGGCTGAGTGTGGCTGGGAGCCTGGATGCAGCTGAGATGCAATCACCAGGCAGCATAAGTGGCATTTTTTGTGTGATAATTCCCGATTGCATCCCATAAGCGACTGTATCCTGACAGGGATAATGCGATAAACTCCTATGACTCTTGGAGACCAAGGTTTGAAACTCCACTTGGCCATGAAAATTCTTTTGAAGAAACCTGCCAAGAAAACCCTGTGATAGGTTCACTTTAGGATTACCATAAGTCAAAATTGACTTGAAGGCAAACAACAACAACCACAGCTTCCTGTTTGCTTGTTTTACCACACCCACTCTTTTCCTGTATTACTCTACCCTGCAGCCATTCTTCTTCTCTCTCCTTTAGACTATGTGTTTGACAATAAACAAATGTTTGCACATAAAACTACTTCTTTTATGTTTTACCACGAACACTAAGGCTGTTTTCTCTTTTCTCCTATGGGTGGATGTGGGAGTAGTTGTTGTTTAGCTTCTGCTTTGCTAATTTGATTACTCTGTTTGACAGATTAAATTAGTAGGGAGAATTTACAATGGTAGCACAAACGTTTTGGACTAAAACCAAATTGATTAGTTGTACAACCCATTATGTCATCTGCAAACAGATTAAATAAAGACTTACCTTTCTTAACCTGGACTCCAGAGAGCTACCCATCTTGCCTGATCATATTTGTTAATGGTTCAATGGCAAAGGTAAATAAAATGGGAGACAGAGGAAACACCTGTTTGGTACCTCTGTTTATCTGAATAAGTGAGGAGACTATGGACCCTATCGCATGTGGTTAAAACCCTGGCTTACCTTTCCCAAATTACTAATTCGGGAGGCAGCTGGGTGTTATAACAAAGCAATCACCCCCGAATCGCTGCCCTGGTCCATCCCAGATGCTTCCCGGGTTCTCTAAGTCGCTTCGGTGGTCATTTTTAGAAGTCAGAAGCTTCCAAATTCTAAAAATGGCCACCGAAGCGGCTTAGAGGACCTGGGTTGCATCTGGGATGGACCCAGGTGGTGATTCAGCAGCAATTTCTTTGGGATAATACCCAGCTGCCTCCCAAATTAGGAATGAATTCGGGAAAGGCAAGCCAGGGTTTTAAACCCATGCAATAGGGTTCTATATCATTTGTCTGCATCACTGTGTTATAGTTGCCATAAAAAAGATGCAATACTCTAAGCAAAAAAATGCCCACATACATAGCTTTGCATAGTCTGAAGATGTACAGTATGACCCCTATATCCATGCAGGATATGTTGCCAAAGTTACTGCAGGTAGCAAAAATTGCAGATAATGGTGTATATTTATAGTGGAAAGTGACCATAGAGTCACACCGGAGGACGTCCATTTGCCTTTTCTTTTCCAGATGCAGGTAAGTGAAACTGTAGTTACCAGTCCCATGGATATGGGGGTCATACTGTGCTATACTGGATCAGACGTAACCCTTGTTACACTAATAATATGTAACTAATATCTGCAAAGGAGTCATACAGTATATTACATGTTTCTACGGTGAGACTGGATGCTAAAAAGAATGCCCATTGTGTCAAGAATTCAAATGACAATTTTATTTTGTATCTTTCTAAATCCAAACTTCTATAGAACAGTTTTTGAAAATGCATATTTTAACACTCCCCACTGAAAATCAGGATAGCACACAACAAGCTAAAGTAGATTAGATTTATCAAGAATAGATCATGTTTTCCCTGTAGCTGTTGGTGTATTGAAAAAAACCAAAAAGGTCTGGGTCTGGAACATAAACAACCAAGTGAAACTTGATCAACAACAATGATGGCATAGAATTTAATTCCCCACTCTCCAAACACACGCTTCTGAGGGCAGACCTCTGCTTGTTTATCTTCCTGTGACTTTTGTAAGAGGATGGGTTGAGAAATGATTTTTAAATTATGACTGTGGAACAGACAGAGGGCTTCTGTCGCTCTGAGAATATCTGGCTTGCCAGCTGCAGTCAGAAGCTCTCTTGAGCTGGTGATGAGACAGCTGTGGCTGCAGTGGAATTCAACATCAACTTGAGCTTAACAACAGTACTTAAAAACCTTGGGGTTGTCTGTTTTTCACCCCAGAAGAATCTCAAAATGTCCACCCAAATTTCCAGCAGAAAATGGTTGCCTGCTATTTAAGCCACTCCTTGTGAAGCATTTGCAAAGCCAATTAATACCAAGTGGAGGATAGAAGAGAGTCGTGATTTATACCTAGACATTCCTCCTTTTCTCTTTCTTATTTTAATAGGGAGTCTGGGCCTGCCAAGATATTTTGCTTCCTGAAACAAGGGACAAGGTGACAGACCTTTCCAGTTCACCTGTAGAATGTGACTGGTTGGAAATTGACTGCCAGTATAGACTAGCAAAAAGAGCTGGCTTCCTGGCAGCTTGGGGGCATGGTGTATGCATGATGCACGCCACCAAGCTGCTGGGAACACACAATGAAATTATTGTTTTGAAGGGGTTTTCATGATCTACCTCCTAAATTCAGTAAATTTCTGTCTTGTTTTATGCTTTCACTTGGTTGTCATTCCCACTGCAGTGCTGGGTGACTGTTTGCATGCGCATCCCACTGTGCCACCTGGTGTAGCTGCCGCCCCAGTCAAATCACTTACTCTGAAGTCAGAACAAGGCACCTAGTCTGGGCCCCATGTTCTGACCTCAGAGCAACTTGGGGTTGTGGTAGCCATGCCAGGCGGCACAGAAGGACAGATTGTAAACGGCCTCCCCACATTGCAACAGAGAACTCTGGACCTTCCAGGAAGATCTGGAGT
>NW_024808538.1:0-3342 GCF_019175285.1 Sceloporus undulatus | reverse complement strand
CCAGCCTGATCCCCCCCAACCTCACCCCATCCTCACTTATTGGACAGCAGCCACTACAAGTGATAGGGGTCTGCTCCTCTGTCTATTGGGAAGCAGCAAACTGATGTTTCCAATCTCTCCCATGAATAATCATTTCAGTCAGAAGCAGGAACCCAATTTCAATTCCCACTTACATCAGAGATCATTCATGGGAGTGTGTGTGTGGAAACATCAGTCAGCGGCTTCCTGTTTGACAAGGGAACAGACTAATGTCACTCACAGTGGCTGCTGCCTGGTAAGTTAGGATTTGGGGACTTTGCCTGTGAGGGCGTCACCACAATAAAACGCAAAGCCGCATGTGGAGGAAAGGCCACAACTTTATTAATGCAAGCATAAGCAAAAGGTAGGGTGGGCCAAATGTATGAGTTCTAGATCATCTTACAACCCGCCATTGTAGGATAAATGGCATGTCATAGCAAGGCATTGGGATGAGCTAGGGGCTAGATTAACGCCCTCTCGTACTCATGCAACCTGCAGATTGCATTTAACTAAAGCCCCTAGTCACCGGGAAGTGGTGTCACATTATGGCCCCTGCAATGACCACAACGTATGCCCTCATTGCTCCCGTGTCCCATAGGGACTCCCAATACAGTGCTATGCAACCTTCTAGACCATGCCTACCCAATCCAGAACCTCTGCTGCCGCCCCAAAAGTTGTGACAGCAAACCACTCACCCTAGGGAGGGCGGGTGGGAGAGCCAAGCAGAAATGGCACTGAGCAGGACTCCGCATGGCCTATGTATAGGCCTATTCCAAAGGTGGGGGCCGAGAGGGGAGTTGCCCCGCCCCCAGGAGCAGCCAGCCAATCGGCTGCCCTGGAGGACCGGGGTGACCATAGAGAGGGACTATCCGCCTCCTAGAGCATCGCTCAGGAGGCGGAAGTCCCTCCTTTTCCCCCCTCGGCCGGCCAATTGGAGGCCAGCGCGCCCCAGCAAAGCATGCTGGGGTGCGCCAGACCTCCGTGGCGCCAGGCCTCCGGTGGCAATGCTGCCTGTGCGGTGAGTCGGGCAGCAGCCTTTCTCAGCTCTTACCTATTGCCTAAGCTAGTGAACACGCAGGGATCATGAATACAAACCAGTCATGATGCATAACACTAGGTTACACATTCACAAATCCACAAAATATTTTTGCACAAAAATATGTCTTGCATAAAATAGAAAACAATAGATTTGTTTTCATTCTATTCATAAAATTGTTGTTATTGTGTGCCTTCAAGTCATTTCCAACTTATGACAATCCTAAGGTAAACCTATCACAGGGGTTTCTGAAGCTGAGGGTATATGACTTGCAGAAGGTTACCCAGTGTTCAGAACAGTGCAATGGTGTTCCAAGCTGAAGGTTTTAAAGATGGACAGTTAACCAAACTGACTCCATGTAAAAATGAAGTAGAAGGATAAGCACATTTTGCAAAAAATAAAATAAAATAAAATAAAATGATTTCTTTATTTAAAAACCCAGAAAAAGATAGCAGAAGAAGCCAACAGTCTTTACTTAGTGAAAGCTGTTTCTCAAAGTAAAACTGGGAAAAGACAGCATGGAAGCTAAAAAAAATATATTCTCCTAACCAATATAAGGGGGCATGAGCTAAACTTAAGCTGTTACATACTAAAGCGCACACATGGATTTTCTCACCCTCTGACATGAAGAAGACTGGAGACTGAAGCAGGCTTCGAGAGAGGGGAAAGCAGGCCTCAGAGAGATGATCAGGCCAAAGATGGATCAAAAGGTCAAAAAGAGAGAGAAAGATTATTTCTGTGTCTGTCTTTTAACCTCTTCCTAATTTGGGAAGGTGGTCTCCAAAAAATGAAGGAAGCACCTCTGGGTGGGGTAAAACATGACCTCAGTGTTGTTCAAAAAGCCAAAAACATGTCCTTACAAAAAGGCAGACGTGAATGTGCCTTTCAGGTTCTGATAATGGCTTTTAGGTGGTCTGAGCTGGATCAAACAATGGGGTTGCATATACCAGACAAAAAACCAATCAAGTATAGATATTTAGCCTCTTTCGAATCCAAATGTGTTTGTCAACCTTTCTGAAGATGGTAGGATATCTCATGGGGGAGGAGGTACCAGTCTGAGCCAGTTCAGCAGGTCTTCATTAGAGGTAAAGAAAATAAGCACAGATTGCTGTCAATCAGTGGAAGTATTTCTTTGCCAGTAGCAGATGGTGTGCAGTTTGGACTATAACTGCCGGAAGAATGACACTTGATCATTTTTTGGTCAATTTTTTGGGCTATGTGGCCATGTTCTGGAAGAGTTTATTCCTGACATTTTGCTAACATCTGTGGCTGACATCTTTGGAGAATGCTGGCATGGAAGTGAGTGAGGTATATATACTGGTGAAACTTGGCTGAGAGAAAGTGATTTACATGTTAATCTCTGTGTTGGTCTGTTGTTGAATAGGCAAGGCCTCAGAGTGTCTATTTAATGAGTGATCCATTGTCTGTTAACCTCCCCCCCTTCATTTCCCAGAAGACAACGGATACTAATTAGACATACTGATGCCTTGTCATTCAACAACAGACCAATAGAGATTAACATGTAAATGACTTCCTCTCAACCAAGGCTCATACAGTATATATACCCCATTCACTTCCATGCCAGCATTCTCCAAAGATGCCAGCCACAGATTCTGGTGAAATGTCAGGAATAAACTCTTCAAGAACATGGCCACATAGCCCAAAAAAACCACAAAATCTATGGATGTTGGCCTTAAAAACCTTCAACTTCACAAATGACACTTGACATTTTGAGATGGACAGAGTGCAGGCCACCATCCTACTTGTCCATTATGCTGACTTTGGCAACTTTCCAGTCATAAGCATCAAAGTCTAATATTCATATTTATTGAGCCTAATGTATATCAGCTTTCTGTGGCTGAACAGGGATCAAGCCCTGGTCTTCACAGTCATAGTCCAATGCTCAAACCACTACACCACTTTGACTCTCATTCATACAATATCTACCATTTTTAACAAAAAGCACTGGTCTTTTTGCTCTTAAAGATAAAAAACCCTGTGACAGCTGAAATTGTTTCTGAATGGGTGTCTCAATGGGTTGAGAGACTTTTACTTCTCAATAATAAGAAAATATGTTAATGTCCTTTGCCTTCGTGATATATCCACTAAATCTCTGTATCAGAGGGTTGAAGGAACATTTCTGTAGACTGCAGAAAATGGTGAGGGTGGCCAATGAGGAAAAGGGAATCAGCAAAACCAATGGGCCCGAACAGACAGGCCAAAATAAAGCTGCTTCGGGTCACTTTGGAGGTTTGCTGTTTAAATGACACATACATCTTAAGAGGACA
>NW_024808537.1:0-3342 GCF_019175285.1 Sceloporus undulatus | reverse complement strand
CCTCACTCACATATTCTACTTTTGTTATTCACATTGTGAAATGGTATCGATCCACATCTCCTTGAGTTTTACATGGGAGTTGATGGCTGAGGCAGGGCAGGGGGTCTCCTATTGCCAATCCTGGGCTTGGACTTGGCAGTTGAGGGGAGGGGGGAAGATACTACTTTCCTCCCTGGAAGCCACCAGAAGTCAGCCTGTAGCAACCAGTGTGGAGGGAAAGAGTGAAAATTACTAACACAGAGAGTCCAAGATGATTATTTAAATTACTGAAGTGTCAGAGCGTTTCTTCATAAAACCGCTTGGGAGGAGCCTCATCCCCCTGAAGAATCAGTGATGCAAATATAGTCAAACCACATTTTAAGTATGCTGAGTTTAATACAGGTCTTTTTACATCATTATTCACACTGCCAACAATACGAATCATTGGGGGGGATGGTATCCATTTATCCTGGGTTAAGTGGATTTTGGTAACCCCCCCAAAAAAAAAACTGATTGTAGTGCATTTGGGGTATATATGATCAACAGGGATTTAACCCAAATTTATCCTGGATTATTTTCACCATGTGACTAGCTCCTAGGATGGTTGCCAGTGGGAGGCAATGTTGAGCTTGCCAGCAGCAGGGAGAAAAGAAGCAGAGCATCACACTGTGATTCATATAGCATAGCCACTTGGGCTGCATCTGTATTATATAAATAATTTAGTTTGACAATACTTTAACTGTCATGGCTCATTTCTATGGAATCCTAGGATGTATAGTTTGTTGTGGCATCAGAGCTATCTTACAGAGCAAGATAAATATTTCACAAAACTGCAAATCCCAGAATTCAATAGCATTGAGTCATGGAAACTGAAGTGGTATCAAACTGCTTGATTTCTGCAGTGTCAATGCAGCCCAAGTCAATGATGGGGAAGAGTGATTTGATATAAACCCTCCACAATATCCTGCCCCTCATTTTGGGGAGAGGGTCATTCAGAACAGGCGTTGCTTCACTACCTAAGGCCACATCCCAAAATTTTACCTTTTCCCCTGATTACCATGGGAGAAAGGGGGCTTTCATTTGTTCTGCATAAACTGGAACAGGAGTATAAGAAGAATAAAACTGGGTGGCATTGTAATTTATTGGTGTGACAAGTCACCAGAGCTGACAAAGATAATTCAAAAGATAACACCCTGAGTCACCATAAGGTTGAAAAGTACTTCCCACACCTATCCTTGGATTGTGGGATCTGTGGATGGAGAAAAGGAACACATTGGAGGTACATCCCAAATACATACACTAAGTCTTTTGGACATCTATAATTAAAACGTGGCTTTTCAAATTTCAACCATAGATCAGTGTATTCTGGGCATGGGTGTTGGATTTGTCCATAATTTCACTGGATGAGGACTTTAGGGGATTTCTTTCGTCGTGCACTTCCACAGTTTGGAGCTACCACCAGAGATTTTATTATAAATAGTTTTACCATATGGTAGCCCTAGCTCACCCCCCAAAACTGCAGACGTGAGAGAGAATAAACTTGCTGTTCAAAAAATTTGAAGGTTATGCAGACTGAAATAAATAATTGACCATTCTCTGAAGATGCCAGCCACAGATGCTAGTGAAACATCAGGAATAAAATCTTCTAGAACATGGCCACATAGCCCGAAGAATCCACAAAAACTAGAGATGACAGCCATGAAAGCCTTCGACTTCACAAACAAGTTTTCACTTCCTGAATTATTCAACAGCTATGCTGTTCAATAGCAATAACTCTAGTTGTATAGGACCAGGCTTGTTCATGGTCCATCTTTATCCATCTTGGCAAGTGTCTGTTGCTATATATTATGTATGTGTATATTCCATAACTGACCTATAATGAACATCATTTTCAATCTACAAGAAGACAGATTGTTCATGCTAATCTAAACAGTCAGTTCTTCTCATGGTGCAATCCTACACTTTTGAGAAGCAATGATGCACCTTACACTAAGCAATTTAAAACATTGTTTTGTTGTTGTTTATGTTTTTTAACAACAGCATAGGATTTTCTACATAATTTAAGTATTATTGTACTAACTAATTGGTCTTTATAACACTTCTGGGGATTTTACTTGCATAGGAAGGCTCTTGAGGTAGAAATTCTCAAAGGTAAGTTGGCATATATTTTAAAATCAAATATGAAATCAATGAAGAGCACACAGTGAGAGATAACAACGTGAAAGAAGACAGGTTCTTTTACAGGTGAGGAAAAGAATGTTTTCTGGCTGCCCATGTTATCTCAGATAGGTTGAGTTTTCCTTATCCACAATTGAAAAATTCCAAAAATATTTTTCCAATGGTTCAGTGTAGACAAACTTTGTTTCATGTACAAAATTATTTAAAATATTGCATAAAATTACCTTCAGGCTATGTGTATAAGATGTATATGAAACATAAATGAATTTTGTATTTTTCAATCTTCAGGATATCTCATATATTGACCTATACACAAATACAGGTATTCTAAAATAAAGTAAAATAAAATTAAAGTATCTGAAAACCAATACAGTTCTCTTCCCAAGCATTTTGGATAAGGAAGACTCAACTGTATACACATTTCTTTAAAAAAAAAAAAGGTTCAGAGACTAAGCCTCACTCTCCTCTACTATGTTGAGAGTATACATTCATATATATTTAGTAACCAGAGGCATTGGTAAAATTCAGTGGACTGATTCCAACCCAATCTACTCTTATGTGTATGATCCCTTTCTTTGTTTCTGAAGTGCATAATGGAATAAGGAGCAGAAAATACTTGTAGACAAAGCTCTGTGTAAAAACTTTAGTGACAACAGCCTACAGCATCTTTGGTGTAGCATAACATTGACTAAGCTAATTTTCATATTCTATTGTTTTTGTGTGTCTTCAAGTCATTTCTGACTTATGGCAACCTTAAAGCAAACCTATTATGGAGCATTCTTGGCAAGATTTGTTCAGAGGGGTTACTTTTGCCTTCCTCTGATGCTGAGAAAGCATGGCTTCTACAAGGTCACCCAGTAGTTTTCCATGGTGGTGTGGGGACTTGAAATCTGATATCCTGAGTATTATTCCAGCACCACTCTGGCTCTCAGTTTTGATACAAATTTTAACTATCTTGTTTTTTCTCTGCAGAAAAATGACATCCAGTTTGGAATTAAATATGAAAGCACATAACCAAACAGAACCTCTGGAATTCATCATCCTTGGATTTAAAGATCTACAGGAGATACACTGCTTGCTCTTCAGTGGATTCCTGGCCATTTATTTGTTCACAGTGCTGTGGAACACCTTCATTATCATCATAGCCACATTGGATCAGCAACTCAGAACCCCCATGTATTTCTT
>NW_024808536.1:0-3342 GCF_019175285.1 Sceloporus undulatus | reverse complement strand
GTATTGGGGTCGCGGCAGGCCGCCTAGGGCGCCCTTTCCGCAACCCCGGAAGGAGGTCCATTTTGGAGCTCCTTCCTGGTTTGGTCCGCTGGGCGCAGCCTTCAGACGGATGCACCCAGCGGACCAAAGGAGAAAGGGGCCAAACGGCCCCTTTCTCCTTCTCCCTGCCGCCACGGGGTGTCCTTGGGGCTTGAAACCCCAAGGACACCCCTTTCCAGGCTGCGGGGAAGGGGCCTTTTGCTGCTTTCCCGCAGCCCGGAAAGTGGTGGATCGGGGCTTCAGCGGCTGCCGCTCTGGCCGCTGAGGCCCCGATCCGGCGGGGAAAGGTGCGCCTACAGGCGGTCTGTAACGCGCCTGGGTATGTTTAGCTTGGAGAACAAAAGTTTAACAAGTGATAGTTGTTCTTAAATATTTAAAAGCATGTCATACTGAAGATGGAGCAAGTTTGTATTCTGCAGCTCCAGAGAACAGGACCTGGAGCAATGGATTCAAACTACAGGAAAAGAGATTCCACCTCAACATTAGGAAGAACCTCCTGGCTGTTGAACAGTGGAATACTCTTTTTTTTAGTTTTTTAAACAAAGGCTGGATGACCATCTTTTGGGGAACTTTTGTATCTTGCATGTCAGGGGTTGGACAGGATGGCCCTTGAGGTCTTTCCCATCTCTATGATTGTATGCATGCAGCCCCTGGACTCCACACCTGTGTTTTCTGAGCCTCCACCCCTCCCCCCAATTAAAATAATTTTGGTGCAATATTCTAGCATTTTTTGCCTTCCACTTATGTAGAAAACATATCAAACATGGGAAAACACTTGGAAATACCCACCCCACCTCAGCAAGTATTCCAGCTCTAAGCTTAAGTCTGGATTCAGCCCATATATTTTCCAGACTGATTTACATAAGAAAATACAACTAAAATATTGTTCAGTAAGGAAAATCTTGTCACTTGAGATATGGATATTTTCATATTCTAGAGTGCAAGCAGATATACAATCTGTAGCGATGAGTCTGAAGACTACCCTTGTAAAACCTGCAAAGGGGTTTTGTAGCATATTTGATACTGAGAAAAAATATATGAAGTAGAAAGGCTTTCATGGCCTGCATCCGTAGTTTTTCGAGCTATGTGGCCATGTTCTAGAATAGTTTATTCTTGATGTTTCGCCAGCATCTGTGGTTGGCATCTTCAGAGAATGCTGGCATACATATGAATGGGGTATATATACTGTGTAACCCTAGACTGGGAACATGGCCACATAGCCCGAAAAACTCATGAAAAACTATGAGAGGAAGTAGTTTGTAGCATTAGCTTTTATATACTTCATCAGGTGCTAAGCCTGTTCAAGTTGGGTGTCTATTAAATTGAAATGTCAGTTCATATACAGCTAGGTACATGTTTTAATGAGTTTGGCATCTTGATTGCTGAAGTTACAAGTTATTCTTCAAGTGATGCTCAGAAAGGATTTCCATATATCTTAAGGGAAAGCTAACTGAAAATCAGTTTCATTGCTTCTACTGGATTCAAAGGCCAGTGTGCTGGCAGAGAAATTGTTGCTATTAGGGTTGACAAATGGATGACCAGCTCCAGCTGGAAAACTGGCAGGTAGCATTTAACCAACCATAGCTGTGCAGAAAGACAATGATCTCTTTATTTCCCTTCTAGCGGGAATAATTACCAAGTTCCGCTCCACAAGTTTGATTCCTATCAACCACACATGTTGCTTCCTCTTGACAGAGGAGGGGCAACCCCACTCTGTTTCATAAAATGAAATGGAGGAAGACTAATGAATAGATCAACTAGGTTAAAGAGAGGGAATCTGTTCTTCACTATGATCTGTCAAAGCTTCTGAGGATGTGTTATATGTAGTAGAGACAGCCTTCCACAGGTCTGCTTTTTGTTCATGGTTTCAACTTGTGGAGGAATCCAATTATGTTCCCTCACTGACAGAAATGTCAGTAGAATGGGGTGGAGGATTATCTCTCTTCCTTTTCATGTGCCTTCTATATTTGCTGCAAAGGATTAACAAAGAAGGACACTGTGGACAAGAGATCTGAGAGAAATGCAGGGGGCTGCAGGAGGCAGGAGAAAATGATTGAGTCCACAGTGCAGCAGTAATCCAGTTTGAGACCACTTTAACAGCCCTGGTTCAATGCTATGGAATTCTTGGATTTGTAGTTGGTTGTTAGCACCAGGGCAAAGTGCTGGTGCCACAACCTACTACAAATCCCAGAATTCCATAGGACTGAACCAGGACAGTTTAAGTGGTCTCAAACCGGATTACTGCTGCACTGTGATGAGGTGAAATTTTTTTGTTTTGTTTTGTTTTTAAAAGTCTCATTGTGTTGGTAGAATTTTGCTTGTACAACACTGGAGTACTGAAGTACTGCCAAACTTGTTAAGAAATACTAGAACAAAGACACCAAAACAAAGTGAATTTTGAATGTTTAAGGACTGGTTATTTGCCTCAGAAGCTAGCTCAAATAACCACAGAAGACCAAATTGGAAGAAAGGCCACAACTTTATTAAGCAAACCATTGGAAGGATTGGCATAAAGCATAAGGTCAGGATCTGAAGATATCAAACAACCCCATGTTTGTCTGATAGCAAAACCTGGTACCCACCAGGCATTGGGATGACCTGGGGCTAATGAACACCGCTTGACCGCACCACTGCCGTGTGTTCACATATTCTCTAAGCCCCTGGTCACCGGGAGGCGTCCTTGCGTTATGGCCCCCGCAATGGCCATACGCGTGTCCAATTTGCCCCCGGGTCCCTACTGACTCCCAAACCAGAGCTCCGTAGCCCTGGTACCCCACCGTGCAGATCCTGGCCTATGCTGCCGCCACAAAAGCCGTCACCACAACGGCTACCGCCAACCCTGCCAAGAGCGAATTTAGTGCTCGCCGCAGAAGTCCAAGTGTGGACGAACATAAATCGAATAAGCCTTAGACTTCCATCTCCCAATGTGCTTGATATCACGCACCTGCATGCCCGCGCGGGAGGCAGCAGTAGCCGCACCAATGCGGAAAGAATGTCCCCCAAAAGCATCGGCTGGGAGCCCCAAAGCATGTAAAGATTTCTTTAACACAGCAACAAATTGGTACCTAGTCAAAGGAGTACCATCCATGTGAACAAACAAAAACCTGTCGACCGAAGGCCGAATTTTCCAATAATCCCCTCAAGGCTTTAACAGCACAGACAGGAGAACCATGCAAACGACGCAACTCAACTGTCTGTCCAGCCCCCAGCTGGTCGCACTTGGACCTGCGTACAGTTAGATATACACCATGTCTCATGAATGAAATGTCAGAGGCACAAAATGCCCTTCCTGACATATCGCTC
>NW_024808535.1:0-3342 GCF_019175285.1 Sceloporus undulatus | reverse complement strand
GTGAACCTTAACATCAGGAGGTTAAAATATGTGTCATGTTGTAGTTTGATGTATGTTTGTAAATTTTTGTCAAGATTAATTAATAATAATTATTATTAATAATAATAATTAATAAAATAATTAATAAAATTTGCTTTAAAAAATCCATTAAGCATTCCCGGTTTGGAGGTCCTGACTTATGGCAACCCTACCTCCATGGCAACATGGGTTAAAAGAGCTAGATGATTTAATGTGTGCAGGCCAGCCCACACTGAACAAAATGCAGTCCCGTATACGGGAATTGGCTGAACTAACATACAGCCTGGATATTGTAATCGGTAAATCCCAATCCAAACTCCGTGAAATTGATCAGCTGAAGGTGGCAGCTGGCTATGGACCCAGGAGAAGCCCAAAGAAGAACGAATGCTAAAACGAAAACGGCCATCTTCATCATGGAGGGAGAGAAGGGGCGGGCCCTCCGTCCTTTAATTTGTGTCCAGCATTCACCTTTACTCTAGTAGTAACTTTGGAATTTGGGCTTGGAGACCCCACAAAGAGGCAAGAGGCAGTGCAAGGTCATCTTTACTCTAGTAGGAAGAGAAGAAACCTTTGAGTTTTTGAAAGGCTTTTGGCCTTAGAATTGAAAGTGGAATTAAAATCTGTTAAGCATTCCCGGTTTGGAGATCCTGACTTATGACAACCCTACCTCCATGGCAACATGGGTTAAAAGAGCTAGACGATTTAATGCGCGCAGGCTGGCCCACGTTGAACAAAGTGCAGTTCCGTATACGGGAATTGGCTGAACTAACGTACAGCCTGGATGTTGTTATGAGTAAATCCCAATCCAAACTCTGTGGAATTTATCAGCTGCAGGTGGCAGCTGGCTATGGACCCAGGAGAAGCCCAAAGAAGAACGAATGCAAAAATGTAGTAACAATGGAAAAACTGCCATCTTCATCATGGAGGGAGAGAAGGGGTGGGCCCAACGACATCACAACCGCCCTCAAGGGACTGAGCCCTCCTCCCTCCATAGCAATAACTGCCGTCTTCCATCATGGAGGAAGAGAAGGGGCAGGCCCAACGGCATCAAAACCGCCCTCAAGGGACTCAGCCCTCCCTCCATGGCAACAACTACCATCATACAATATTGCCAAAATCCGATCATATCTTTCTGCCTCTACTGCCAAGATCCTGGTCCATGCATGCCCTAGTGGTCTCACGACTTGATTACTGTAACGTCCTCCTGGCTGGGCTTCCTCTTTCTCACCTCCATCCTTTAGTTTGTGTCCAGCATTCATCTTTACTCTAGTAGTAACTTTTGAGTTTGGGCTTGGAGAGCCTGCGAAGAGGCAAGCTGCAGTGCAAGGTCATCTTTACTCTAATCGTAACTTTTGAGTTTGGGCTTGGAGACCCCGCAAAGAGGCAAGAGGCAGCGCAGGTCATCTTTACTCTAGTAGTAACTTCAAAATTTGGGCTTGGGGACCCCGCGAAGAGGCAAGAGGCAGCGCAGGTCATCTTTACTCTAGTAGGAAGAGAAGAAACCCTTGAGTTTTTGAAAGGCTTTTGGCCTTAGAATTGAAAGTGGAATTAAAATCCATTAAGCATTCACTGGTTTTTTTCTCTATTTTTTATTCCCTCCATGTAGCCTTGCCATTTCAAGGCTGCAGCTGTGACCTTCCCAGTTTTTTGACCTTGGGGAAGGTCTTTCCCGGCTTCTGCATTCTGTCACCCGTGACAGCTGGATGCCTGTTCTGTCTTCCCTTCCAAAGCAGCCTCCGTCCGTTTGTGTTGCAGCCAGGCTTCCAGCTCCTGTATGATCTCTATTGGCCAGGCAGGGAGGAGGCGGAGGAGGGGGAGCTTTTCATTCAGACCGGCACAGACTCAGAACAGCAGACTTTGCAAGGCCTGGTAGGCTTCTCTCACAGGGGAAGGAAGGAAGGAAGGTTTTTCCCAGGGCTTTGCAAAGATTTCTTCAGAGAGGGGTTGCCATTGTGTTGGAAAATCATTGCATTCTGTCTTCCCTCCTCAGATAGATAGGATTTTCCTACATGCATTTCTACTATCTCTATTTGCATGCCATTTGGTCCTGCTGAATTACAGGGGCAATAAATACCTCTGCTGATTTACAAGCTAGACCCTCACAGGCTTGGCTTTGATAGTTTTGATGCAAAGAGGACATGCAATAGGCCATGTTCAGTAAAGCCATGTGAATGGCCCCAATGTGGTGTCGTGTGTTTTGGAATGGAGGGGGGGTTGGGCAGCAAGGGAAGTACATTTCTGCCATCTGTTTAGGAATAATGCCAAAATGTCCTCCATTTTGAGCATGCCTAAGAAACATGTATGTATATTAATGCTTTTTAAATTTATTAATTTTTTTGGTTTTTAATTGATCATGTCCTCCATTTCTAAAAATGTCCTACATTTGGGCCTAAATTTTGTCCTACATTTTTTTTTAACATTTGTCCCAGTTTGGAGGTAGACAGTTATGGCAACCCTAATTACATCACTGTTCAGACTCTTTAAAATTCTTTGTACAGTTGGCCCGTCTTATACACTGATTTTTTATACACGGATTCAAGCATACACGGTTTGAAAATGTTCCAAAAAAGTATAAATTTACCTTGATGTTCCATTTTTTATTAGGAACACCATTTTGCTCTGTCATTATACTTAATGGGACTTGAGCATACACGGATTTTGTTATACACGGGGGATCTTGGAACCAAACCCCACCGTATAACTAGGATCCACTGTAATTGAACAAGTCAAGTTTGGCCCCTTTTATAGTGGTAACAAACAAACCAAACTATTACAAAGAAAATAATTTTGGATACATAAGTTAGCATCATATATACCCAAGGGCCTAAATGAACGTTTAGATGTGACTTCTTTTCTATGAAATTGGTGAGATTTAACTACTAGGCAGTACTGCACATTTATTAAGTTGCAATTAACAGAGACAGTAATGTGTGACGGAGGTCAATTTGATAACATGAAGTTATATCTTTTCTATAAGATTCATGACACGTTGGTTTTCACAGAATGTTAGTATGGTTTCATTTATAACATAGAACTATTGCAAATGTTATTATGTATGTATGAACAATGTACAAGTACCGTACATTCAGCTGTGTATCAGCCTTACGTTTTGGGACATACAGGACATTACAATTCTGAAAGATATACCTTTAAGAGATTAAATGTACCAGGTAATCACCTATAGCCTGTTGTATAGGTAGTGTAGCCAAGGGTCCGTAGGGGAATTTTATTATTGTTATTAGCTCAAATATTGCAAGAGGAGGGCCTGCTACGACAGCCCTTGCAGAATCGTCTCCCGATATGTATACGGAGTAGACCAGGGGG
>NW_024808534.1:1593-3343 GCF_019175285.1 Sceloporus undulatus | reverse complement strand
ATAACAAAATGGATTGATTGACAGTTCTTTTAAAATGGGAAAATTCCTCTCCAAGTGTGCAAAAAGATTATACTAAACTATGGCGGGATACAGACCACCCCTTTGCCCCAAATATTGGGGACAGAGCAGCCACAGCGGCAGCCTAATGGCCCCAATCTAGCGCTTTTCGGGACCAGGGAGAAGCAGCAAAATGCCTCTGCTCCCTGTTCCCGAAAAGGGGTGTCCTTGGGGCTTCAAGCCGAAGGACACCCTGGGGAGCTTCTGCCCAGAGAGAAAGGAGCTGCTTGGCCCCTTTCCCCTGGCTTCATTCCTGCTGCCATTTTGTGGCTGTGGGAACGAAGCACTCCCCAAGAAGGAGCTCCTCCTGTTAGGCCACCAGAAGTGGCCTGACGTGACACAAAGACGTCTTCAGTACATGCTATGGCAACCCTAGCACCATCTTCAGTACATGCTATGGCCCAGCAGTGAGGGTATCTCATTTTGTACCCAGAGACTAATGTGATTGGAAGATCATTGACAGATTTCCCTGTCAATGAAAAGAGATGCCCTCACTGATTTTCAGGAACAAAGCAACTATGGGTCAGAGGCATCATTGTCTGATAAGTATCATAAAAAGCCACTTTTTTCTGCCTGTAATCATGATTTAGAAACCCCATGTAATAATCTTGTTGCTTTCTAACAATAAAACTAGATGTGTGTGTGTGTGTGTGTGTGTGTGTGTGTGTGTGTATATATTCTCAGAGGAATACATGGGGGAGCATGCTCCAATCGTCTCCTCTCCCACCTCCACTCATGACTAGTCCTGTTTTAAGCTGGTTTCTGGAGTGCAAGTCTGATAGTGAAGTACATTTTTTTAAAACAGTACATTTAAACAAAAAAAAAACCTTGCTGTCTGAATAAAAAACTTGTCCAAATAAAAAGTTTTTAGCCTACTGATACAAGGACAAGAGGATCCTTCTGGTTTTGCTGGGAAAGATGTTCCAGTGTCTAGAGACACCCACCAAGAAGGGCTTGTCTTGTGTCCCCATTCACAGTGTTTGTAAAGGTGGTGAGACTGAGAGAAAGGCCTTTTCTGAGGATCTCAGGCCCTGGTGAGGCTCGGATAGCTTGTACTTAAACCATATCAGGTTTTCTAGGTCATAACCTGTACTTTGAATTGGCAAGTCAATGTAATGTAGTGTGTGTTAAACCAGTGCATGGGAGATCCAGGTTATTTATTAAATATACAGTTAGCCCTGTGTATCCACAGATTCTTTATCCACGGATTCAACCATCCACAGCTTGAAAATATTCAAAACAATATAAATTTCAAGAGGCAAAGCCTGATTTTGGCATTTTATATAAAGGACACCATTGTAGTATGCCATTTAATCTAATTGGACGAGCATCCATGGATTTTGGTATCCATGGGGTGTCCTGGAACCAAACCCCAACAGATACCAAGGGCCCACTGTACTGAATATAGCACACCTTTCTTTCAATTAAAAGTGGCTCTTCCTCCCGCTCTTTCTGGGGCCGTCTTTAGAAACTGTTTGGAAACTTCAGTGGGTACAAAATGCTGTGGCTGGGATGTTGACCAGATCCAGTTATAGGGAGCATACAACTCCTTTGCTGAAAAAGCTTCACTGGTTGCCAGTTTGTTTCCAGGCACAAATCAAAGCACTGATCATGACATGCCATATATACTCAACTACATTATTATTATTATTATTATTATTATTATTATTATTATTATTATTATTATTATTAT
>NW_024808534.1:0-1583 GCF_019175285.1 Sceloporus undulatus | reverse complement strand
ATCCAAATGCATCTGACGAAGTAGACTGAGGGAAGCTCCTGCTGCCAACTTTTTTCTTAGTCTGTCTCAAAGGTGCTACAAGATCATTCTATTATTGGTATTATATCCAAGCTGCAGGAAAAGAGATTCCACCTCAACATTGGGAGGAACCTCCTGACAGTAAGAGCTGTTTGACAGTGGAACACACTCTCTCAGAGTGTAGTGGAGTCTCCCTCCTTGGAGGTCTTCAAATGGAGGCTGGATGGCCATCTGTCGGGGATGCTTTGATTTGGATTTCCTGCATGGCAGGGGGTTGGACTGGATGGCCCTTGTGGTCTCTTCCAACTCGATGATTCTATGATTCTAAGTAAGCCAACAAAGAGAAAGGGTTTAAAGATGGGAGTTGCATCACCATAAGGTGGTGAGGGTTTCGCTTCCCTACCATCTGCCCTCCTCTTTGGAGCAGATGTTAATATACATCCTCCCTGTACAGAATGGGTACAATTGTAAATATATATACATTTGGTTTAAAGAGCTAGCACAAGAGCTTTTTCTGCTGAAGGTGAATGACAGAAAAGTGCCCCCTTTCATTCCATATACAAAAGTCAACTAGATTAGCACTTAGACCTTTTCTTCTCAGTGGTGTGCTATATGGACATTCAGGAGCGAAGCAAGGTCTAGCTTGTGGTCTTTACTTCCAAAGAGAGTGCTCACGTTGTCCCATCCTGAATCAGTTGAAATGCTATATCTGGAGATGTTACATGCACTACCAGGACCACTTGTGGATTCAGTTTGTTTCATTCATCTTTTTATTTCCGCTTCAATTTGTTAGACTTCATCCGTCTTATTACTGGTTAAGCTATCAGCACATTCTCTGCAATCTGATGGATTGACAGAGTTGTGTTCCACCTGAATAATGATGTTTAGTTTACCTTAGATCTCCTTGTTCAGATGTTTCATGTGATATTAAAGAGCATAGGAGACAAAAATGGTAAAGGGACACCACAAGCCAAAAGGCCAAGGTCTGAATAGCTCCACATTTTGAAACTGACTTTGCAAGAATGACTACTATCTTCTCTAAACTGTGGTTTTCAGAATCCTTTCTTTAAACCCTTCTCCTTGTTGGCTTACTTCAATCTCAGGCTTGCACTACAGAAACCAGTTTAAAACAAGATTAGTGATGAGTTGAGGTGGGAGAGGAGAGGATTTTACTAGGCTCCACCATTGAGGACCTCTGGTTCAAATGTGTGTGTGTGTGTGTGTGTATGGTTTGATTGTCAGAGACTCACAAGATTATTACATATAACTCTTAAACCTTCATTACATCCAGAAAGAAACCAGTTTTGATTATACTTATCACACGACAACACCTTTGACCCATAGCTGCTGTGTTCCTTAAAGTGGATAGGGCATTCCTTTTCATTGAAGAGGAAACCCATCAATGACCTCCCAATTGTACTAGTATTCGGGTAAAAAATGTCACTGCCAGTGCAGTGGTGATATTGGCAGTCATGTTGTGCCAGTGTCACCTCCTCTCCATCCTCCTTGCTATTCCCAAGCAGGCCAGTTGCCTTTATTTATTTTCTATATTTTGAATAATCTTC
>NW_024808533.1:0-3343 GCF_019175285.1 Sceloporus undulatus | reverse complement strand
TTTGGAAAGCTGTAGTCCAAAAAGATAACTTTTCCAAATGACTTTCAAAGAGAAAGATGTGCTAGTGTTTCAATATAAACAGAAGAAGGGGGAAAGTAGTTTTGTGACTCCTTTAGGACTAACTGCTTTATTTTAACATAAATATATGTGGATTACAACACACTTGCTCAGATGCACTGATGGAGTATAACATTCAAGTTTCAGGTATTTTGTAGGCTTGTCAGTTGAAAACCCGAGAGTGATCCTATCCCTCTAATGGTTAATGGCTGCCTTGGATCCAATACAGAGAAAGGTGGGATATAAATTAAATAAATAATTAAATAAATAGTTGTGTAGAAGAGAGAATTGAATCAAGTATTGCTTGTCACAGAACCAGGTAACAAGCAACACCTTGCTGAAATTTCCACTTCTGCATTCCTATTAAAGGGATAGATGACCTCTCTAGTTTTCAGGCTGGTAACACTTTGCATTATATATACACAGTTGCAAAATTTTAGGGATGGGATCAAAGTGAAATTAGACACTAAAAAGGACAATTGTTGTGACCATGGTTTAGCATAAACATTCTATCATCTGAAATGTAATATAAAAGCTTGCTTGTGCTTTCAGGAAAGATAGTTTTACTGAGAGTAAAATCTTGAAAAACCTGTTTGTTGTTGCATAAACAACTGGATTGCCAATTAACAGTTATTGGCTGCAATTCTGTATACCTTGGCTCAGCACAGCACAGTAGTCCCGTGTGTGGATTTATAATAGGCTGCTCCTTATACCACCCCACCCCCCAGGCTTACTGTACAACGTCTGAAGCTACCCCGTTTGGCCATTCTATGCCTCGAGGTGAATGGGAAGGATTGGAGAAGCATTTGGCTATGTCCTCGTAGCCAGACATGAAATGATTACATCTGTGTGAGAACCAACCTCTTTGATTCTGATCCTGTCCATGCCCTGTGAGCCATGGGATTGCCATGCAGAGGGGGTTTAGAGGCTGTATGATAAATTGAGGAAGAGGTTTTGGATACTGGCAAGGGAAAAGGGGAATATTAACCTCAGCAGTGCCCCCAAAAAGAACATTTAGGCGGGTTACAGACTGCCATATTAGTACACGCAGAGCGCGTACTAGGGTTAGGAAGGGCCGGTGCTTCCACACACCCCTAACCCTAGTACTCGCTCCGTGCGCACAAAATGGTGGTGGCCGTTCCACACGGCCACCGCCATGATGGCATCATGAACGCGTCGCCTCCAAATGAGGCAGCGCGGACGTGACGCCATCGCTCCACGTGAGGGCACTTAATGCACCCTTTCCGCGGAGCAGGAAGGAGCTCCAAAACGGAGCTCCTTCCCGGTTTGCATTGCTGGGCGCAGCCTTCAGACTGTTGCGCCCAGCGACGCAAGGGAGAAATGGGCCAAGTGGCCCCTTTCTCCTCCCCGCCACCGCGGGGTGTTCTTGGGGCTTCAAGCCCCAAAGACACCCCTTTCCAGGCTGCGGGAAAGCAGCCTTTTGCCACTTCCCCGCGGCCCGGAAAGCGGCGGATTGGGGCCTCAGCGGCTGCTGTTCTAGCCACTGAGGCCCCGATACCCCGGGGAAAGGGGCAGGTACAGGCCACCACTTTTCGGCGGTCTGTAACGCACCATTGTTCTATTTGCTGCTCTATGTAAAATAAAAGTTGCATTACTGGCAGGGAATGGTTTTCATCAGAATATGAACAACTCTATGAATCTTGGTGTTGTGGGTGACATTAACCTTTAATGTGTTGCCAGATGTAGAAACAAAGATGGTATCTGGTTTTGCAGCTATCTAGTCTCTGCCTTTCCATCCATGCTGTGTGGTTATTTGTAGGTGAGTTCAGTAGTTATTTAAAGCTGAGAAGTGTCAATAAGCAATTATAGGTGTGCCACACTGCCAGCATCAGAGATTAACTGGATCATTCATGTTCATAGAGACCACAGTTTATCAGACATCAATTGAAAAAATATTTGGACATGTCCTTCATGCCCTACTTATGATTTTTCTAGGGGTATCTGGCTTTACCATTATCAGGAGAGAAAGTTGATTTTGCAAGACAATTCTTACTATCTCATTATATGTACTTGGCATATACATACAGTAACAACAAGATGAATGAATGTGGTAGGCATTTTTATGGCAAGTGGAAACATTAAATTGGTATTATTTTCTTCCTCATGCACTTTGTATGTATGTATTGAGTTCATGCTGCTCCTTAATATTGTGGTGTTTTATGTTTTTGTAGTATGTTCTTTAGTTTGTTTTAATTGTATTTAATTTAATATTGGCCTGGAAAGGGACTCTGTTTATGTGAGGGTGTTTGCTGGTGTGTTAACTCTGCATGTCCAATGACTGGCACGTTTAACTTTCTTGGACAGGGGTGGGAAAGTATTCCACCTCCTGAGTACTTTTCATTGCAGAATTTACACAGAAGTAGACCTACAGCATACTTTTTTCTATGGTCTCTGTTCTATAAGCTGGGCATCACACTGGCCAAGAAATGACAGCTTGAGAAGAGACAACTTGACCACGTGGTTTGCACGGTCAGACTATGGCATGTACTTCTTTTGTCCTTTAGATTTCTAAACTGGGAGTCTTAACAGTTCAAGGCGGTGATTGTTTTAGGCATTATACTATGGCACTGGGCAGCACAAAGGCTTTCTTCACTGCTTTCATAGTGTGGTGTGCAGCAGAACTGTTTGGACTATGAGCAGCCTCCTAAATAATAGTCTGCTTCCACAGCAAAGAAAACAGGCTATATCTTCCACTACAGTGCTTGCACACAAAATTATTTATATCCAGCTTGCTCTGGGGGCCACTGATATAGCTATTACCAGAATGTGGGAGGGCCAGCCCTTCTAGATTTATTTATTTTATAATGTTATTTTAGTTTGCCCACAGTATCATTCACAAGGCACTTGTATGCCTCCCAGGAAAGAAAGAAACAGTTATAGCATCAGGAGACCCAGAGTTGGCTATCCTTGCTCTCTAGAAGGGGATCCAACCAGTGCAGATGCGGTACTGTCCCTAATGGCTAATTCCCTTCCGTACAATGACTATATGCCTCCCCCCCCCAAGAATTACCATTAACCACCCTCCTATACTCCTCGGTCTGTCCAAGGTGCTCAGAAAATTCTAAACCATCTTGCCAAGGGCTCCCTTCCTTCAGGCTAGCTCTAATAAATAAAATAAGTAAAAGTAAGTAAAATAAAACAGAGGGCATCTTGGCTTTCCTTACCCAAGTTCTGGAGGACACACCAATGAGCAAAAGTGAGATATCTTAAGAACAAAAGGGATAGTTTTGTAATCTTGATGTCCCATATGTGGGAAAAGCCTTTT
>NW_024808532.1:1144-3343 GCF_019175285.1 Sceloporus undulatus | reverse complement strand
TCTCCACATATCACCCTACTCTCCACCTGCCAGTAAATAGCCAGGGTGGGGTGGAGTGGGGTGGGAGCTGCAGCCGCCAAAGAGTGGGGAATAGGGTAGAAGATGTGCTGCAGCCCCACTTTATGAAACCTTTGGGTATCCCTTACTTATCCAGAATCTGCTAAATGTGGCAACCCTAATGTAAATAGTTCCCTTTCTTGGGCTGGAAGTACACATCATGAGAAACATAGGCCTGTCACCAAAGAGAGCAGCCATACATCTCAGTCTCCGCACTACCCTTAGAGACTGGGATATGAAGTGCACACTGTGAAATCATAATACAATGGATTTATCTGCAAGTGAAAGACAATGAAAGGGACGAAGGAGATCATTCACTGGACATGTGGAGTTACATCAAAATCTGTAAACTTAAGTTTACAGCATGAGTGCAAAAGGTCAAAAAATGAGCCTAATGTTTTCAGCAGCAGCCTATCATTTGATGCAGTCTCTGCTGTAGCTTTACTCAAAACACTTAAAAGAGAACCTGTACACAGAGAACATTTAAAGAAGATAGAGAACTTGCACATTCACTGGCACACACTAGTATAAAGTTAGGATTGTACTAATTACCTTTTACATGAATTGGTTGTTGCGGCAAAGGTGATGTCTGACTGCTAGCATCCCGGGCTATGTAAAAAAAAAAAAAAAAAAAGTGAGGGAAGCATGAAAAATTTAATTTGCATCTTCAAAACATTAAATCAAAAGCCATTTGGACAACACTTATGACATATGCAGCAAATAAGTTTAAAATATTAAGCACTTTTTAAAATAAAATAAAAAAATAATCTAAATATACACACACTAATTGCATCTTAATCAACAAGTTCCTGCCAGTCATTTCAACTTTCGGTAACATTTTTGTAACAGGAAACTGTACTCTGTAAAATTAATGGACTTTATGGGAGAAGGCCAAAGGCAATGCCAGATCTCCCTTTCACTTCCCTGGTGTGTTTCTTCCCTCTGCATCTCCACTTCAGCCCTACTTGCATTTCTCTCATTCCTGTTTTCCTCACCAGAAAGAAAGAGGCCTGCACTTCCTTTGTTTTGTCCTCTGGAATTGGATCAAAGCAGAACAGGAGAACTGACAACTGGATTGTGAAGAACAGTTGCAGCGGGAAGGAAAAAACTCGGAAAAGATTTTTTTGAGGGGGGGGGGGGCAGTTCACTAGCTTTCTAAGCCTAGTTTTCAAAACAGATATTTGGTGTGCTGGGCTATGATTTGCTTGAAAAAATGGAAGCAATGTTAATTTTCTGAATGAGATGTGCAGGGATCCAGACTTATTGGAATATTGCCATTTGTGCTATTAGCATTTCCTTGTACAGTAGTTCTATGGGAAAGACAGGCTGCTACTCTTTGGGGAAGAAAAAAAACCCACTGACATTCTGCTGTTGGTCAGTATAAATATTGTTTCATTACTAAGCTCAGGCAGAATTTGTGGACCCCTGCTCTAAATAATGTTTTGACATGCTGGCCAAACCACTGACTTCATAAATGGAGCATACTTCACCCTTGGAAATAACAATATATCTCAACAAACAGATCCCCTTTTTCTTGTTTCATATATCAATATCTGTGAGATTGCACCCTCACTCTGGTTCCATCTTTAAACATCTAGCCAGAAGTGAAGAAATGCTTTCTCCTAGATCACACTCTCTGCCAAGAAATCTGCATATGTTCTGAAACCCAATGTTCTGCTGAACTAGGCAACATGTAATTATTTAAGTTAGACTAAATTGATTTGAGGGGGATGTACATATGCATATAGGCATGACTCTCGTTTCTCCTTTCCCCTGAGCATTCACCTACTCTTGTTTCTTCAAATACAGGATAAATTTTTCATATATGGGCCTTTAGCCATATTATTTAAAAGGAAATTCCCCATTAAAACCTTCCTGATGTGAAAAGCTGCATGGTTGCTAAAGTCATTCTTTGTTCATGGCACATTTTACTAGATTTTCTTTACTGTGACTTCTGGGCTTTGGACAAGTAAATCCAAAACATCTTCCATTTTACTCTTATCTAGAGCTAAATAATAATAATAATAATTGTTTTATTTATATACCGCTATTCCAAAGATCATAGCGGTGAACAGCAAGTAAGCTAATTAGCAAGTAAGCTAATTTGCCCCCCAACAGTCTGGGTACTCATTTTAGCGACCT
>NW_024808532.1:0-1044 GCF_019175285.1 Sceloporus undulatus | reverse complement strand
CCCCCCAACAGTCTGGGTACTCATTTTAGCGACCTAAACTAAAGGGATGAACCTAGAAATTTCCCAACTTGTCTGAGAAACAAGTTGCTTCACTTCATTTAACATTACCAAAGTAGCCAATGAAGATTTTTGTTGGAATATTTGTAAAGAATATATGAACCAAATCTTCCCCCATTTCAGATTTTCCTCTCCTTACACTCACAGGGTTTTTCTGTTTGTTGGAAGATTTTTGCATTCTCATATATAGCATTTTTTGCATATATAGATAGAGATTTCCTGCATGCAAACCCTCCTCTTCTATCATTCAAACTAACCATGTGACCGGTCACTCCCTCTTTTGGGACGCATACTCTCAAAGACCTGTTGGGCCTTCCATCTTTCTTGTCCATCCACTTTCTTTGAAAGATGGTGAGATAAAGATTTTCTTTTTACCTGAACTATTCACTAGCTAGATTAGGATATAGCTTCTATGTACAGTATATATAGATTAAAGCCATTAGTAAACTTTTGTTTGAACTACAAGCTACCTGTGTTGTTTTTTGAGTCAGTCTCAGTTCTTAGGGAAGCATAGTTAGACAAGGACATGTTTCTGCTACTCTGCTGATTTAAAGCTAGATCCTAACAGGCTTGGCTTTGATATTTTTGATGGATATTTCAGTATTTTTATTTCCTAAACAAAGGCCGAAGCCTTAAGAAACTTAAATGGCTCTATACTTTTTTTCTTCCTTTTACTTTGTATACGTCTGCAAACCTTGACAATTCTCTGAGCCTTCTGCTACCTCCCCTTGTGTACTGTATGACTTGTGTCATTTTTTTCTAAATAAGCAATGAGACTCAGAACTAGAAGGAATGATGATTCTGAAACACTGTGTCCCAAAGGAGGACATGATCCAGCCCAAGTTAAGAATTTTTTCAGCTCCAGTGGTTTCCCTGAGAAGGATTTAACACCGATACATGTATTTCCTTTGGACAACTCTGTCTTAATTAAATGCATCAATAGAATTAAGTTCTTATGACTTCAATAACAACAGCATATATATTGTT
>NW_024808531.1:0-3343 GCF_019175285.1 Sceloporus undulatus | reverse complement strand
AACAAAATTCAGTGGGAGGTGGTTGGAAAACAGCCTGGGGCGGCTCTGCTTAATGGGTGCCATCTATTAAAAACCAAGATTGAACAGCTTCTTTTTTTTCTTGCTAGTTTCTTTGGTTGGAATAAAACTCTCATGAGTCAAAGGCCCTGTGCAGACCGGTACTTTGGACCAGCCTGGGGGCAGAGTCGGGGCATAGTGCCTCCATAACACACGCCCCAGCTCCACCCCCAGGGCACCGTGATGCCACACACCGCTCCACACGATGTGTGGCATCATGGAGCTCCTCCAGATGATGCAGTGCTGAAGAAGCACCATATAGCTGTGCTGCTGTGGCTGTCATGCCCTTTCTCTTCGCACCCTGGAAAGGCTGAATTGGAGCTACAGCGTGTGGTTGCCGAGGCCCCGATCTAGCTGAGAAATGGGCAGTCTGCATAGTCCCATAGTCAGTACTTGGAAATGTTTTAAACAACTGGGAAACATCTGAGGGCCTTTTCCTGATCAAAGCAGAATTTTTGGGGAAGTGGCTGGACTAGAACCCCCATGTATTTTTAAATGCAAAGGGCTTCAGAAAGGTGTTAAAAGCAGAGCTGGGATGCCACTCCCCCACTCATCACTGCCATTCAGTGCAGAGCTTGAGTGTGTGTGTGTGTGTGTGTGTGTGTGTGTGTATAACTCCTAACTTTGAAACAGTCCCCCCCAAATTTTGCAGATTTTAAAAACTTGAATGAAATGCTCTAAACAAAAATCATTGACATTTTAAATGTATTTCACTTTCACCAGAGACCACCTTTATCACAATACCAGGGTCCATCTCAAGTCCTCAGCTTTTGACCTCGAAATCTTGTCTGCCAACCCTAGTTTTGGGCTACTATGAAGGGGGCAGAAGGTCCAAATAGCAATTAATGGGATAATCAAACACCCCTACTCAGAGATGGTGCACAGAAGCCCCCCTACCAGTTGTACCATTTCCACCTATGATCTAAAGTGAAGAGGGACCTTGAGTGATGGAGAACTCAGGCCAACATGTGACTATTTTCTTGTTACAGTGATAACATTAGATTGGAGTTTTTTCCTTTCTTCAAGCTTGACAATTTTGTTCGTAAGTCTTGCCTTGTATTTGAGGGAATCTTGAAATAGCTTCAAGGATTTTCTTCCCACCAGGGACCAGACTGGCTGCTGTGTCTAACAATACACTCAGACACACTGGTTCATTTAATTTTGTCCTAAGAAGGTCTGTGTTAGTTGTATTGGATGTCTTTTGGCATCACAACCCCCCACCCCCCTCACTGCAATGCTGTCAACTGATGATGTCCCTTGAAAGGGACTCTGTGTTTCACAGCAATTTCTTCCTACCAGGGTGGGATAATGTACTTTATTTTGTATTGCTGTATTTTAGTGTACTTTATTTCACTGTTGTATTTCCTGTTTTATTGTTATATTTTACCATATTGTAAGCCACTTTGATCCTGCTGGAGAGGCGGGGTAAAAATAAAATTTCTATTCTATTCTATTCTGTTCTGTGTCAGAAACTTTGGTGTCTACTCTGGCTGGAGAGTGGAGTGGCTTAGGCAGGGGCTGAGTGAATCTGGCCTATTACCTTATCTGTCACTTTTCCCACCAGCTAGCATCATGTAACTTGTGCATGCCTTGAATTTTTGGACAGCACAAATGTTCTTTTGCACATTGTGTCTGGTTGCATGTTTTTGAAAGCCCTGCTCCAAATTTGTATGAGTGCAAATATTAACACCCCAGGCTGGTGTGTTAATATTTCTTTATTAATTTCATTTATACATTATATTATATCTAAATAAACAATCATACAAACATTAAACTACAGATCTTACCTTCTATTCACATACTCTTCATCCTTTCTTCTTTCTTTCTCACTCCTTAATAATCTTCCTGTTTTCTTCTCTCCTTTTGACCCCATCCCACTTCTACTCCTCCTTCTCCTTCTCTTCCACTCCTTCATTCTTCTATCCCTATGAGAGCCAATTTGCGAGGATTTCTGAGACTTTTTCCAGTACGACAGTTGTGGAACAACAAGGCACATCAGGCAGAAAAACACATCAGGTGTGTGGGGGGCAGCCAGGCAAGTGAGGGGGGGAGGGAGAGAAGTTCATCCCCCCTTTGCCTCCATCTGGCTCCTTCCTCAAGAGGAAGTGAGATGGAGGTGAAGCCAAGAGGGGCATGCTTACACCCCTCCTCTTCTTCTGCTTTGGCTTCCACCTCGGGGAGGGAGCCATGGCAGCAAGGAAGGGGCAGGCACTAGCAGCAGTACTACACCTCATGCAGTAAGAGGAGGGCTGTACCAGGTATCACCCCTCTTCTGCGATGTCACCAAGGCTATTGAATTCTGGGACCTGTAATTCCGCTGTTTTGCTATGTTATGTAAAGGACACCTTTTTGCTGCACCATTGTGTTTAATGAAACTTGAGCACCCACAGGTTTTGTTATGCACAGCGTGTGTGGCTGTGGGTGTGGTGGGATCAAACCCCAGCAGATACCACTGTGTCTATATTATTTGTCATTTGCTTACATATAACCCGATATGTTGTGATACTGTTATATTGTTTTGCCTAAAGACTTCTCTTGTTTAATATCTCTTGTATTTCTTATTGTATTATTCATTGTCTTGTTAATGCTTTTTTGATTAAATGTTTGGAGTTTTTCCTCTTGCTTCCCTTCACCTTTTCTGTGAGTATTTGGTTTGTTTAGATATCTGCCTTTGTTTCCTTTTGTTTGTGCCTCACTCAATTTAAGACAGGTTTGTACGTTCATAGTTTTTTCTCTCTTGTTTCAATGTGTAATTATGACATTGCCATGAGCTTTCCCCCATGGTTTTCTCCACCCCATCCAAGTACTGGATCAAAACCTGCATGATCCAGGTTGAGATCCACACATTTCCATGAAACTCACAGGAAGATCTTGGAACAGTCACTGTTTCTGTAGGTGGAAGATAGCATGGAGGAAGATTATTGTGAAGGAATGAAAAGGCAGTGGGTATGTTTTGTCTGGCTGAGAAAGATGAGCCTGAGTGGGTACATTACATTCTTCAAATACTAAAAGGGCTGTCACGCAGAAAAATACACTTGTTCTCTGCTGCCCCTTAGAGGAGGACTAGATCTGAAAGGGCTTTGCTCCAGGAGATTTCAAGTAGATGTTTTCATAACAAGAACAGTTTGAGAATCGGATCAGTTAGCAAGGGGACCATAGATTTTCCCTTGCCGGATGTATTCAAGCAATGGCATGAGTTGGGGTGTGTTGGGGATGATCTCATTTAATAAATGTTCTTTTAACATGGATGCATAACTGAGTGCACATTTTAAACATACATACCTGA
>NW_024808530.1:0-3343 GCF_019175285.1 Sceloporus undulatus | reverse complement strand
AGCAAGTAGTAGCAGAAGGGATTACAGTCATCCCTCCATATTTGCAGCTTTGATATTTGCAGATTTGATTATTCACAGATTTCATTAATATGTTCTCTCTAGGACTGTCTAGATCCTCCAGTGCAACTCTGTGATCAACTTTAACTAAAAGTTGGACTGAAAAACCATTTGTAGCTACTCCAGTGCCATTCTATGGTCAGTGTATGTTGGACATTGACCACAGAGTTGTACTGGAGGACCTAGAGATTCCTAGAGAGGTGTCCTCTCAAGTAAAAACAGTGTTTTTGTTATTTGCAGTTTTTCCATATTCACGGGGGTCTTGTTCCCCTAACCGTAGCAAATATGGAGGGACAACTGTAATTGCATGAACTGAAGGAAAGCTAAGACCCAATACATACGGGCACTTTGTGGTGTGGCGGCGGAGATACTAGGGTTAGGAACTGCGCACCAACCACACAGTCCCTAACCTTAGTATGGAGTGGCAGCATACTAATGGCGGTGTCCTGTGTACATGGGCACCGCCATTGTGACGTAAGCACTATGCAGCGACTGCACTCGTAATGTCACTCCAGCATCATAAAAAGAATGCATTTTTCTGGGTTCCTTTTTACTCCAGAGGAAAGCCATGTGGTTTGGCGGCTGCAGCTCCCCTCCGGAGGGAAATAGTCCTGGGCCTATGTAAAATACTTTCAAACAAAATTAATAAATAGTGGTAATAGAGGCTATATATTGA
This sequence comes from Sceloporus undulatus, assembly GCF_019175285.1. Lineage (NCBI taxonomy): Eukaryota > Metazoa > Chordata > Lepidosauria > Squamata > Phrynosomatidae > Sceloporus > Sceloporus undulatus. Next base: position 2,610 of record NW_024808530.1, on the reverse strand, counting down.
CTCCAGAATTAGAGGAAGCATGCCTCCCAATAGTAGTTTCCAGAAATGTTTAAATCTGTGAGTGTTGTTTTCTGATTCTTTTTTATTTTTTTAAACTTTCAGTTTTTCTTTAAACTTCTGGAAGAGTTGTTCATCCCAGATACATGATTGACAAATTTTGACAAATTCTTCAAGAATAAACTGAGGTGAAATTCTCCCCCATCTGTACAGACTAAATTCAGTCGGCATGGCTGTTCCCACAATGGAAAGGACCATATGTTGCTATTGCTACCATATATGGTTTCAGATAATAAGTCTCTTGGTGGTGGAAGCAGGGGAGAGGTAGAAATCCTCATTCAGCATTAAACATAGTGGCATACACAAGAATTCAAAGCAGCAGTCAAAGGCCCTTGATATGTTGGATATATGGCTCTAATAATACTGGTTCTACCCAAATGTGATTAAAAAAATTCATTTCCCATTTTCTTCAATCCCAAATATGAAGTAATTTATGAATCTGACTAAATTCAGAGACTAGATTCCAACACCAGGGCTGCATCAACACTGCATAAGTAATTCAGTTTAACACCACTTTAGCTGCCATGGCTCAATGCTATGGAATTCTAGGATTTGTAATTTTGTGAGATATTTAGTCTTCTCTGTCAGAGAGCTCTTATGCCACAACAAGCTATAAATCCCAGGTTTCCATAGAATAAAACCATATAATTAAAGTGGTGTCAAACTGCATTGATTCAGCAGTGTGGCAGCAGCCTTAGAGAATTCTGAACCACTATCGGAAGAATGGTGGTAAAATCATTGGTGCACTGGTGCATGTAGTGCACCCTCAATGGCAAATCCAGCAGCTGTCCATGGTGCTACTTCCCAAAATGGCAGTCTGTGCAGATGAAGCAAAACTACAGTGATATAAAGAACAAGATAGGCTCTAGAAATCTTCCCAGTGGCTGCATTGTTCAGGGTTAGCCCCATGTAAAGTATGTTATAGTCATGCAACTGGAGTGTGAAATCTAGATCCATTTGGTTTTATTAGATGTCTCCTTAAACAGATTTTTCTAGGCATCCTATGAATCATAATATCAGACAAAACAAAAAAATAAGCCAACATTATTTTTAAAGAAAAATTAAGATGGCACAAATCAATACTTAGCACAGTAGCTAATATACAAATGACAGAAGTTAAAAAGCAGGGAAGCAAAAAGTAACAGCTAAAACCACAATAAAATAACAACATACGTGGTATTCCAGACCTTAGACATTCAACAGAATATGAACTATGTGTTTTGGAATCATCATAGAAAGACCTTAAAAGACTTGGGAATCATTTTTTTTTAAAAAAATAAATCTTACATGATACAAAAAAAAAAACCCCAAAATTGGGCCAAAACAGATGGCCCTAAAGGAGCAGCTTGATGTCACGCCTTTGAATGCAGGGTAGGGGCCATGGCAACCACATGCCACACCCCAACCTGGCTGTTTGCCGGCACAAAAAGAAGCGGCAAAAAGACGTTCCTATTTGTGCTGGCAAACCGCTGGTTTTCTGCCACCGTCACAGCTTTGTGGCACTCATGCAGAATGTGACATCTAAATGCTGTGCCGTAGAAGCACTGCAAAGCTGCCCACCATGCAGTCAGGCAGACAGCTAATGGCAGCTTCCTGCCAGCTTTGGGGCATGTGTCATTTAAATGATATGCACCCAAGCCATTGGGAAGCCACCACAAAGGGGCTGTCTGTTTTCTACCATTGTTAAAGTGAAAGAATGGACCAACGTTCCATAACTATGAGATTGCCACCACAAAAGTCATGGGCACCCATACCCATACCTCCAATTGAAAGGTCCCCCAGAGGCCTGTGTAAATGAATAAAAGGGACCGATAGATATGTAAGGGAGTGAGCTTTCCATTGAAAGTTTAAGTCTCGCAGAGTTTCATACACTAAAACCAGCACTTTGAACTGGGCCGAGAATGAAATAAATCGGAAGGCAGTAAAGTTAAGAAAGGACTGGTGCAATATGCAGTATTTCACACTATTTTAGTTTCTCAAACTTTTTTCAACATTTGGAATTTCTTGCTGCATTTAGAGTTTCACAAATTAAATCTTGCTGAAAGCAAGATCTGAGATCCACAATAGCCGTGCTGTGCTTTGATCTTCAATTTTTCAAGCCAAACCGAGATGACAGTATTTCAATAAAATAAAATGACTGATGTTTACCTGACTGATATTTGAACAGCTCAGTTTAGAAGATAAAGATGAGAATAGGTTATAAAGATAATATGTGATGGAACAATATACATGAAGTCATGAATTAAAAATCACAATTAAAAAGATTGCACCTTCCCCAGCTTTTCTGCTGAAAATTACATCTCCTGAATTCCTGATTCCCCTAACCTGACTTCTGCAACCTGATTCCCTCCAGACAGAAGAAATGTAAGTAATACTTGACAGAATTGGGAGCACACTTACCAAATTTGCAGATGACACCAAATTAGGGGGAATAGCTAATACCCCAGAGGACAGGATTCAAAATGACCTGAATAGACTAGAAAGCTGGGCCAAAGCTAACAAAATGAAATTCAACATGGAGAAATGTAAGGTATTGCACTTAGGGCGGAAAAA
>NW_024808529.1:0-3344 GCF_019175285.1 Sceloporus undulatus | reverse complement strand
GCAGGCTGACCAGATGACCTCCTTTTCCAGGACATGTCCTACATTTCAACCTTTTTTGTCCAGGAGAAACTCCAAAATGTTCTCCATTTTGAGCATGACTAAGTAACATGAATTTATATTTCTCTGACTGTGTTTAGATTTTTATCTGAGAGTGTCCTCCATTTTTTCTTGAGTGCCCTGCATTTTGGAGTGTCTTGTCCTCTTTTGTGGTTATGCAACCTGGTGATGGGGGACACAATGACTTGGAAGTGCTCAGTTGTATATCTTTACTCTTTAGGGCAGGAGTCGGCAACCCCCGGCCTGCGGGCTGGCCCCGGCCCCGCGAGGCCTTGGGACCGGCCCAAGGCCGGTCCTGCTGCCGATTGCTGTCGGCGCGGGGCCAAAGGCCGCTCGTGCGAGAAGTCAAAGGCCACGAGGGCGCGGGGCTTTTAGCCTCTTGCGTGAGCGGTCCTCAGCCGGCGGACAGGCAGGGCCAAGGAGCCTTGTTTCAGTGAGGCTCCTTCGCCCTGCCTGGCTCCCTCCAGGCAGGGCAGGAAGGGGGCGGGGGTCCTCCTCCTCCTCCTTCCCTCTCTTCCCGCAGCTGCCAGGCAGCGCGAGGAGGGAAGGAAGGGCGGGCGGGGGTCGCCCTCCTCCTTCCCATCCTTCCCTACTCGTGGCTGACAGACAGATGCGTGGAGGGAAGGAAGGGGGCGGGGGAAGAGGAGGAGGAGGAGGAGGGAGGGAGGAAGGGAGGGGGAGGAGGAGGAAGAAGAAGAAGACTCTTTCTGAAGGTGAGACAGCGTGACTTTCCAAAGTGCATTTTTGTGTATTTTCGGTGCTTTTACTGCTAAAAGGTCTGCTTTAACAATGATGATGGTGGTGATGGTGATGGTGATATTGATATCAGCCCGCTTCTGAGGCCCAAATGTCCTCCATTTTGATCATGCCTAAGAAACATGCATTTATATTTACATTTTTTAAAAATCATCAAAAATTTTTGCATGCTCTCAATTTTTTAAAAATGTGTCCTACATTTGAAAATGTTGTCCTATATTGTTTATTTATTTATTTATTTATTTATTGGCTTAGGTCCCCCAGTTGTCTGAGGGACAGCAACCTGGCTCCCGGCTCAAAAAGGTTGCCTACCCCTGCTTGAGGGTCTGGTCTAGTTGCTTCATGGCTGCCCTTCCCATTCCTAACCTTCTTCTTATTTCCTGACCACAGTCTCCATTCGGATCATTGTTTGATCCAAGGTACAGGAACTTTTTAACTGTTTGCCCCCTCAGTTTCATGCACTCCGCTGCTTCAGTAGTTGGCATTGGGGGAGATTTCCATGGACCGCTACCATAGGCTGTCAGGAAGGCAAATAAATGGAGGCTAGAGCAAATCAGGCCTGAAACTTTCCTTAAGTCAAAATGACTAAACTGGGGCTTTGGATGCAACATAAGATGATATGTCCCACTGGAAAAGACGATAATGTTGGGAGAAGTGGAAAGCAGAAGGAAAAAAGGGAGATCCCACTGTAGCTGGAATGAGTCAATCAAGGGAGCCATGGCTGCTGCCCTGGGTTTGCAAGACCTGAGCTTTGGGAGGTTTCTCATTCTTGTTGTTGTTATTGTTAGAATCATAGAATCATAGAGTGTGTGACTTTCTTGCATTGATAGCCAAACCACCAGCAAAAACAGCCTCCCCTAACCTGGTGCCCTTCATGTGTATTGGACAATAACTCCTACACTCCCCCATAGATAGCTGGGGATTCTGGGAGTTATAATCCCATGCTTTGGATCCTCTCTCTTTTGGGAAGGCTGTGTTACTCTCTCTTCTCAGCTCCCATCCTTCCTAAACCCTGTGAATAGAGGAATGCCCACCTCAACTGCCTTCTGCATTGCAAGGGATGCAAAGAACATTGGCAGATATTCAACTCTCCTTCAAAAGAGTGGATTTTCCTGCATGTTGGGAAACTCCAATGAGGAGAAATCCTGCATGATAAGGAACTTTGCAATTCAGGGCTTATTCTGTGTGGGGGGGAAACACATGTTTTTTGTGTGTCTGTGCAGTATTTTTCTGTGTAGGAATGCAGTCTCTTGAGTAGAAAACATGTTTTCTGTGTGGAAAACAAGTTTCCTAAGCAGAAAAACATCAATATTTGTACAAAACACTCTGGTTTTTGTGTTTCTGTGTGAATGCAAAGTAAGTCCCAAACTGCAGACGGTCCTTGAAAATTGTACGATTTTCACAGCCCTACTTGAAGCAAGGAGAAAATGGATTAGATTATTTGTTCATGTCTGCATCGCAACTTGAAAGCCATAGTGGTTTGAGTGTTGGACTACAACTCTGGAGACCAGGGTTCGATTCCCACCTTGGCCATGAATCCCACTGAGTTACCTTGGGCAAGTCACACCCTCTCAGCCTCAGAAGAAGGCAATGGCAAACCTCATCTGAACCAATGTTGCCAAGAAAACCCCATGATAGGTTCACCTTAGTGTTGCCATAAGCTGGGAATGGCTTGAAGGCACACAACAACAGCAACAAAGTATTGCAACACCTTGTGTATTTCTACTCCACATTGTAGCATTAAATGGGGGGTGCCACTGAAGGAAAATGTGTCCCTAATCTGGCTGGCAAAGAGTATACGGTTTCTGCTGTGCAGAACCAGGAAAGCACAGGCTCTTACTGGAAATTGCACACTCTAAATGCAACTCTGTCCCTGACTGCAAACCACTCCAAAAACAGCCTGATAAGGCAAAGAACTGAGGAGCCAAAGGCCAGAGCATGGGACAAATGTAAGTTGGGACAAATGCGATGCCCTTCACAAAAGGGCCAGTGTACTCAGGTGCGCCTTCCCCAGATAGCGGAAATCATTTCCGCGCAGACAAAAGATTTCCCGTCGCCATGGCTGGCTCTCTGTTACTGAATGATCTACTGTGCTTTAGCAAATATTGAATAAAGGTTAGGTGCCGAATTAATATTTAAAGATGCTGCAGCCACACTTTGTGCTCAGAAGGCAACATTTCCCAGCCTTAGCTGTCTAGTCCAGACGCTCACATCCAGCGGAAGGAACACAAGGCCCATGGAGATATGAAGTCATTGTGAGCCCAGGGTAACATTGTGTAAGATCTGTCTCCCATCTTTCTGGACTGGTTGGATTGGAGACCCCCGGTTGCAAAATGTTGTTATTCATTGTTTTAGATACAGCGGACCCTTGGTATCCGGTAGGGACCCCCTGTGGATATCAAAATCAATGGATACTCAAGTCTCATAAAAGACAATGGTGTAGTAACTTTGTGCTCCTTATTTTAAAATGGCAAAATCAAGGGATTATTATTATTATTATTATTATTATTATTATTATTATTATTATTATT
>NW_024808528.1:0-3344 GCF_019175285.1 Sceloporus undulatus | reverse complement strand
ACCCTCTGCCCAGATTAGCAGGTGCGCTTCATAGGAGCCACTTTGGACTCAAAGACCTGCGGAGCATACCTCCTTATGAAAGGCCTTGCCAACCTAAGACCACCGGCAGTGATTCCTATCCTGACTTGGGACTTCCAGCTCATCTTAGCAGCACTCACTACCTCACCCTTTGAACCTCTGGCTTCCTGTGACCTCAGGCTTCTCACTTGGAAGACAGCCTTTTTGGTAGCCATTATCTCGGCACGCTGTGCCAGTGAACTCTATGCCCTCCGTCCGGACATTTCCTTTCTACCAAAAGCTGTGTCTGCTTTTCATTTCAACCAGGATATCATCCTGCCGACGCTAGCACCAAACCCAACCACTGATACCAAGCACCTACTCCAGTTCCTTGATGTCAGGCAGGCGCTAGCCTTCTACCTCACCAGGACTGAATCCTTTCGTCGTTCCTCCAAACTTTTCATCTGCTATTCCAACCCCAACGTGGGGCTTCCAGTCATGCCTCAACGTTTCTCCAAATGGGTGACTTCCACAATCCTTCTCTCTTATGAGATTTTCAGGGTGGTAGCTTCATCTTCAGCCTTCCTCTCCGGAATTCCCTTGGAGGACATTTGCAAGGCTGCGGTATGGTCACAACCTCTGACCTGTATCAAGCACTACAGACTTGATATCAGACACCGACGTGAAGCAGCCTTTACCAGAGCTGTTCTCCTTTCTGGAATGTACTAAGGTTAGTTGGCACCTGTCAGACATGACACTCACACTGTTTCTGGCTTAATAATTCTTTATTGCCAGGACAGTCCCTCCTCCACAATGGGAGAAGCTTGCCAGTCTAACCCATACATGTGCTTTGCAGAGACCACAAAGAAGAAGGACAGGTTGCTTACCTGTAACTGTAGTTCTTCGAGTGGTCATCTGCGAATTCACACTAATCCCGCCCATCCTCCCCTCTGTCGTGTCCTTCTCTCTTCCTTGTCTGCTCTTATGGTGGACCTTTTTTTGAACTGAGAAAGGGCGGGAAGACTTCCTGCCTATATAGAGGGTGGGCAGAGCTTCCCCATAAAAGTCTTCCCTAGCGATTCCAGTAGGATCCGGAAATGCTGTGCAGGCGCAGAATAACCCATTTGTATGGACTCACAGATGACTACTCGAAGAACTACAGTTACAGGTAAGCAACCTGTCCATCGAGAGGGAGTTCACCAGGCAAAGTCCAGCTCCATCAGGACTAGCCTGGAAGAAGAGACTCCGCTCTCCATAACTGCCATCCGCTGGCCTGAGAGGGAGTTCACCAGGCAGGTCCAGCTTCATCAGGGCTAGCCTGGAAGAAGAAAGAGCCCTCCCTCTAATCCATCTGCCTTGGTCCAGGCCTCAGAGGGAGAGAAGAACCACTGGACCTGATCCTCTTCCCCACCACCATTCCCTTCTCCTTTTGTGTTGTGTCTTTTTAGATTGTAAGCCTGAGGGCAGGGAACTAAAAGATTGTATGTACAGCGCTGTGTAAATTTACAGCGCTTTATAAATAAAGGTTAATAATAATAATAATAATAATAATAATAATAATAATAATAATCCCCAACCTTCTCCCAGCATAAAAACATAGTCAAGTCCTAAAAAGAGATTAAACCAAAAAAAATAAAAAAATAAAAATTAAAAACATTAATGTACAAATACACCAAAATGAGATTTAAAAATATTCAGGTGGAGTCCAGGTAGGGTAAAGGATAAAAGATGGAGGATACAGGAAGAGAGAGGAGGAGGCAGATCAGTGAGGGTGTTCTTGTCTGGAAAAGTCTAGAGAAATATAGAAAAAATGGTGATGGTTATAAAGAAAATGAGAAAATAAAATAAAAGTCACCTGATGTGGGAAAAGGATTTAAAGTTAAGAACAAAGTTACCCCTGAGGTTTTCTCATTCACAGGGAGCATGTGTTGATGGCACTGCCGGCTCCCAAAATGGGCTGACAATCAACATATCCCAGGTCACATGTCCCAGGGTCACACAGTATATATGCATCCAGATCTCTTCTAGGCCTGCATTCTCTGAAGATGCCAGCCACAGTTGATTGTGAAACATTAGGAATTAACTCTTCTAGAACATGGCCACATAGCCCGAAAACCCCACAAAAAACTATGAATGCCGGCAGTGAAAGCCTTCGACTTCATAAATAGGTCAGTGATCATGATCATCTCATTCTTCATAATACGGTGTCATTTTGCACATACAATGAAGCTTGTGAATTTATTTCTGTATTATAGGTGCGTTACAGACCGCCTGAAAGTGGAGGTCTACCGCCGCTGCCGGTTGCCGTGTCCAGGAACCGCAGTGGCCAAATCGTGCGGTTCCCGGATGCGGCAAAAAGAAGCCTGAAAATGGTGCTTCTTTTTGCACCTCGGAAGTGGCACCGCGAGGTGCTAGTCGCGCACTTGCGGCATCATTTCCGGGGCGCGATGTCCGGGTGCTATGTAACCGCGACATCAAAATGGCGGCAGCCGTATGGAAAGACGCCGCCATTTTGTACACGCTCCATTCGTACTAGGGTTAGGGGCATCAGGAAGTGACACCCCTTCCTAACCCTAGTACACGCTCTGCGCATACTTTACGCCCATCTGTAACGGGCCATAGTTGGTATCAAGGTTAGGTCGGTGATGCATATATTTCAGATATTATATTTTGCTTTCTTCAGTATCTTATAATGCACTTGCATGTTTTGTTTTGTTTTTGAAGTGGTACTGTGGGATGTCATATTGCACTGGGAAGGAGCAGACCATTTGTTTTGCCAATCTTTTGTCATATAATTGCAAGACCGTGTGATGTCATAGTTTAGGTGTTAGACTGGGATTGGAAGAGCCAAATTTTAGTCTAGACACACAGATACACACACTATGTGACCTTGAGTCAGTCACGCTCTTTCAGCTAGATCTGCTCACAAGGTTGTTGTAACGGTAAAGTGAAGAGGAGGTGAGCCATAGGCACCACTTTGAGTATAATGAAAAACATATGACACCTTAAACAAAGTGTGAACACACTCCTGGAGAATATATATTTAGAAGCAAGGTACATAACATAAAACTCATGTACTCCAAAGCAGAAATAGATACTGTGAATGAACGTGTATGGTATTAGGATATGTATAGGCATTATCAGTGATGCAGAAATAATCGGGTTTGATACCACTTTAACTGCCATGGCTCAATGCTATGAAATTCTGGGATTTGTAGTTTTGTGAGACATTTAGCCTTCTCTGTCAGAGAGCTCTGGTGTCCCAAAAAACTACAAATCCCAGTCTCTCTACAATCATCTTCTTTCCCATCCTGAGAGTAGGCAGAGGGACATAGGCTGCAGATTTA
>NW_024808527.1:0-3344 GCF_019175285.1 Sceloporus undulatus | reverse complement strand
ATGCTTCACCAGATGTTAAGTAGGACCATCAGGACGCAAGAAGAGAGCATGTGCAGAATGCTACGGCACATAAGGTGTCCACACATGACATCTAGCGTTCTTTGTATCGCTTTAAGAGTCATGAACCTTGGAGAAGATTTTGGACCGAAGATCACCCTACACCAATTAACCGATCCAAAAGCCTTCAGAGTTTCTAGACTTCTGCAGAAATGCAGAGTTGGTTAATAGGTAAATTGGTTTCCCACCAGAGCAATTAATTGATGGTTTCGGAAGGCTAGTTTGCAGCCAAATTAGTTACCAAGGGAGCTGAAACCAGATACTGAACAGAGCAGAAAGTAAAAAATAAATTGAACATGTTGCTTTTTAGGATCACTCGGGACACACAAAACACAAATACTGTGAAAGTCAGCTTTATGGTGGGATACATTGTCTAATTTTGTATTTGTACCTATATAAGCATACATACGTTTTTAATTAAAGTGTGTGTCTTCCTTCTTTTTGGGTAGTTAATTTCTTATTCCTTTTGATACTGTGTAAATGGACACCCTCTGACAAGCAAATGCTGTTGTGGTGAGCCTTCAGGTTGTTTCTGACTTACAGAGACTTTAAAATAAACCTATCATAGGGTTTTCTTGGCAAGATTTGTTCAGAGTTTTGCCCTTACCTTTCTCTGAGGCTGAGAGAGTGTGACTTGCCCAAAGTCACTCAGTAAGCTGCATGGCCGGGCAGGGAATCGAACCCTGGTCTCCACAGTTATAGTCCTACGCTCAAACCACTATACTACACTGATCAAAATACTGGTCAGCATTTCACAGTTGGGACACTTGTGGCCAAGTACCATCAGAGTGTGGTCAAGATGGCAAAGATTACTAATGAGAAGGCACACACAACCTAGGAAAGGCTGAAACAACAGAGCTGAGGAAGATGAAGCGGTTTGGACGACGGCTAGAGAGCAGGTGGCGGAAGACTCGACTCTTATCCGACAGAACTCGCCATAGGAACTTTCTTCGTTCCTATCGGGAGGCAATACGTGCAGCGAAGAGAGCCTTCTCCTCTGCACGTATTGCGTCTGCAGAGTCACGTCCAGCAGAGCTGTTTAAGGTGGTGAGGGAAATGACGCAGGTGAACCCTGCGCCAAATCCCTTACTTAACCCGACGACGGCCTGCTGTGACGCGTTTAACAACTTCTTTGCAGATAAAATCTCTCAGATAAGAGCCAACTTAGATGCCACCATTGAAACAGAGTCGACAGGCGAGGCGTCCAGTGACTCCGCCGATGTAGTCATACTGGATCAGCTCCAATCTGTGAGTACTGATGACGTGGACAAGCTGCTTGGTAAGGTGAGGAAGACAACTTGCCCTCTTGACCCTTGCCCATCATGGCTGGCCGTCCGGGGGGGATGCATTGATGAGATTCCTCACGGATATCATCGGTGCATCCTTCAGGGAAGGACATGTTCCATCTTGTTTAAAGGAAGCGGCGGTTAGGCCGCTCCTGAAAAAACCTTCCCTGGACCCCCTGGATATGAAGAATTATAGGCCGGTGTCATTGCTGCCATTTTTGAGCAAGGTGATCGAGAGGGCAGTTGCCCTTCATTTCCAAGCTGTCTTGGATGAAGCCGATTATCTAGACCCATTTCAAACTGGCTTTAGGACAGGCTTTGGGGTTGAGACTGCCATGGTTGCCTTGACCGACGATCTGCGTCTGAGCATTGACAGGGGGAGTGTGACCCTGTTGGTGCTCTTAGACCTCTCAGCGGCTTTTGATACTATAGATCACGGCATCCTCTTAGACCGCCTGAGGGGGTTAGGTATTGGGGGCACTGCTTTGCAGTGGTTCCGGTCCTTCCTCTCGGGCAGGTCTCAGAGGGTGCTACTCGGGGACTGTAGCTCCAGTAAGAGGTACCTCACTTGTGGGGTTCCTCAGGGGGCTATTTTGTCCCCGATGTTATTTAACATCTATATGAAGCCGCTGGGTGAGATAATACGGAGTCATGGTGCTGGGTGTTATCAGTACGCTGATGACACCCAAATCTATTTCTCCGTATCTCGTTCGTCGGCCTCGAATTCTGATGGCATCTCTTCTCTCAATGGATGTCTTCAGGCGGTAATGGGCTGGATGAGGAAAAACAGATTGAAACTGAATCCAGACAAGACGGAGGTGCTCATGGTAGCGGCCCCGAAACCAAGAATTGGGTTGCAACCTCCAGTCCTGGATGGGGTCACACTCTCCTCCAGTGACTGTGTTCGCAGTCTGGGGGTGCTCCTTGACTCGTCGCTCCTGATGACAAATCAGGTAAATGCGACGGTCAGGAGTGCCTGTTATCAGCTTTGGCTGATACGCCAGCTGCGCCCTTTTCTGGAAGTAAGGGATCTCGAGACGGTTGTGCACGCGCTGGTAACCTCACGCCTTGACTTCTGTAATGCACTCTACATGGGGCTACCCCTGTGCTTGACTCGGAAATTACAGCTGGTTCAAAACATGGCAGCCAGGCTTGTCTCAGGAACATCTAGGAGGGACCACATTACTCCGGTTTTGAGGTCCCTCCACTGGCTGCCTATCAGCTTCCGGGCCCAGTACAAGGTGTTGGTTATCACCTTTAAAGCCCTAAATGGCTTGGGTCCAAGCTATCTCAGGGACCGCCTCCTCCCGTACAATCCTCCCAGTGCTCTCCGGTCCTCTGGGAAGAACTTACTGCAGCCTTTAAAATCTAGGCTTGCGGCGACCTCCCAGAGGGCGTTCTCTGCTGTTGCCCCCAAACTCTGGAACGACCTGCCAGATGAGATCCGTCAGATAACATCATTAGACAGCTTTAAAAAAGCGGTCAAGACGGATCTCTTCCGGCAGGCCTTTCCAGACTAACCATCCCAGCCCAGGTTCCCTGATTCCCTCATTCCTCCCGTGGCCCCATCTCAGTGATGGTCGAGGATCAACAGAGGGATATCAGGGTTTTAATTGCTGTTTTTATGCTTGATGTTGTGTTTTTAATATGTTATACTGTTTAATATTGTCTTAAGGGGGGGAGGGATAAAGTGTTTTTAATTGTTATATTTTATATTTTACTGTTGTCAACCGCCCGGATTGAGGGCGGTATATAAATAAATATTATTATTATTATTATTATTATTAATAATAATAATAATAATAATATTATTATGCTTTTGCCTGAGCCTACTGGAAAGGACAAAACTTCATCTCTTCCTTTCCTTGCCCTTCTGCCCATGTCCAAGAGCATGAAACCCATGGCATCCAGAAATCCCATGCTCAGGCATTATTATTATTTAGAGATACCCAATGGCATGGATGGATGGGAACTAAACAGCTTAGTGAGACCTGAGGTTGT
>NW_024808526.1:0-3344 GCF_019175285.1 Sceloporus undulatus | reverse complement strand
TATATATATATATATATATATATATATATATATATATATTCTCTAACCCATTATGAAGATTAAAACCAACATATTAACTAATGGTTAAGAATAACCATACAATACATAATACAGTACAATCGGGAATTAAGCAGCATCTCAATTCAGGGGCATGTCAGTCATTATCTTATAACATATCTGGACATGCTTGGCGAAATAGTTCAGTTTTCACTGCTTTCCTGAATATCTCTAATGAGGTGCCAATCGGATGTCCTCAGGAAGGCTGTTCCACAATCTAGGAGCCCTTATTGAGAAGGCTCTTTGTGAAGTGGAAGTGTATTTGGGATTTATAGTTTCCAATAGATTCTTGCCCAATGTTCTAAGGGGCGGATTGTATGGGGAGAGGCGGTCCCACAAGTAACTTGGACCCGAGCCATATAGGGCTTTATAGGTCATAACCAACACCTTGTATTGTGCCTGGAAGCGAATAGGCAGCCAGTGAAGATCTTTTAAAATAGGTGTTCTATCGTCAAACCTAGATGTACCGGTGACCAGTCTGGCTGCCATATTCTGTACTAGCTGAAGCTTCCGAACTCAGTACAAGGGTAGCCCCAAGTAGAGCGCATTACAGAAGTCTAGACGAGAGGTTACCAGAGCGTGTACCACAGTTTCAAGGTCCCTTCCATCCAGGAAGGGTCACAGTTGGCGTATCAACCGAAGTTGACAGCAAGCACTTCTGGCTGTTGCATCCACTTGAGATGTCAACTACAGGAACGAGTCCAGAAGTACTCCTAGATTGCGAACTTCGTCCTTCAGGGGAAGTGTGACCCCGTCAAGGACAGGCGGACAAATATTCTTCCTTAGACCTTGGGGATCTATCACCAGTACTTCCGCTTTCTCTGGATTCAGACTGAGTTTGTTTTCCCTCATCCAGCCCATTACCGACTCCAGGCAGGCATTCAGAGGAGAGATGCCATCCTTAGTCACTGAATCAGTTGGAGACATAAAGAAACATATTTGGGTGTCATCACCATATTGATAACACCGCGCCCCGTGTCTCCGGATGATCTCTCCCAGCGGTTTCATGTAAATGTTAAACAAAGTGGGGGACAAAATAGCTCCCTGAAGGACACCAGATGTCAATTCCCTCTTAGAGGAGCAAGCGCCCTCCAGCTTCACCATATGAGATCTGCCCAAGAGGTAGGAACGGAACCACTGGAGTGCAGTGCCTCCGATTCCTAGCTCTCTCAGGCGTTCCAGAAGAATACCGTGGTCAGGTTCTCTGTCTTAGAGCCCTTCAAGAAGACTAGGGTTGGAGTAGGTTTCCCATCATCCCCAGGCCATGCAGAGGTTGGGGAGGTCTCCCTGGCCCCCTTCCTTCCTTCCTTCCTTCCTTCCTTCCTTCCTTCCTCCTCCAGCTCCTTTCTGGAAAGTCTCAGAATCCTCCAGCCCTCCAGGGGTGATGGGAATTGTAGTCCAAAGGGCTCCACCAGCAGCAAACCCATTGTCCTTCTTCCCTCTGGTCCTGGAGCCAGCCCTGGTCCTGCAGCAGAAGCAGAGGGAAGATATCTCTCTATCTTTGTATTTGTCTTTATCATAGGTTTTGCTGCGCAATGGGCCTTTCAGGTGAGCCCTGAGAAGGGAGCGATCTCTGGAGCTGGGTCGATCTCTGCCAAAGGGGCTGCAGTGCCCTGAGTGTACTGTATTAGGAATGTTCTTTATCAACCATTCCTGTGATTTTCCCATTGGCTCCCTGTTCCCGGGGGCGTGGCCTCCTTCCCTTCACCTGGACCTTCCTCCGCTCCCATTGGCTGCCTATTCTTGAGGGGCGTGGACTCCCTCTTTGCAGTGGAGCATCGTCAAAATCATGTAAAAGGTGAATGGTTGATTATTATTATTATTATTCGGAAAACATCCAAGAGCAAGGCCTTATGAGGATGATGAGAACTGTCCTCCAAGACCTCTAACATTGACATTCAAGTCACCATCAAAATTACATAAATGTATACATACATATACATATATATATGTATGTATGTATTAAAAGAACTGGGTGGGGGAGCCTTTAAAATATATATATATATATATATATAAAAGAATTGTGTGGGGGCACCTTTTATATATACACACACACACACACACACACACACACAACTGTATATAGAATTATGTATATATGTGTATATATATTCATATAAAACTATGTATATTATATATGCTTATATATATATATATATATACTGTATGTATAAAATTGTATATATATATATACACACACAATTCTATATACAGTTATGTATGTTTATATACACTCATAAGTCACACTCTCTCAGCCTCAGAGGGTCATGCCAACCCCATATATATATATATATATATATATATATATATATATATGATAGGGTCGCCATAAGTCAGAAACAACTTGGAGGCATATGACAATAAGAACAGCATATACACACACACGGACAGGTTGCTCACCTGTAACTGTGTTTCTTCGAGTAGTCATCTGCGAATCACACAAATGGGTTATTCTGCGCCTGCGCAGCAATGCTCAGAAACTTCTAGAATCTCTGGGCAGAATGCAAAGTAATTTTCTGCAACTTTTTGGCGGTATCCCCGCCCACCCCTATATAAAGCCCCTAGCAGCCCGCTCTCCTTCAGTTCCGAATGAGCCGCCACAGCACGACGGTAACGTCAGCAATAATCATGAGCGGGACACTGAGGGGATGGATGGGCGGGATTTGTGTGAATTCGCAGATGACCACTCGAAGAAACACAGTTACAGGTGAGCAACCTGTCCTTCTTCTTCGTGGTCTCTGCGAATCACACAAATGGGTTAGACTGGCTAGCTAAAGTCAAAGGAGGAGGGAGTGTCCAAGCATGTAAACCAATCAAATTTATTGACACAGAATAAACAATGTGACCAACATGGCCTTGTCTGTGCAATCAATGCAAACCTGAGAGTAACACGGCCCTCCCAAAGGCTGCTCCCTGCCTATCCCTGGAGTCCAGCCTGTAGTGCCTAATAAATGTCAGTGGCTGGGACCAGGTAGCAGCCCGGCAGACATCCTCAAGGGGGATCCCCATCAAAAAGGCTGAGGATGCTGCCACCACCCTAGTTGCATGGGCCCGAACCCGTATTGGAGCAGGGACGCCTGCCAGTTCATAACACAAATAAATAGTGTTTGAAACCCACTTAGAGAATCTTTGAGATGAAACAGGCAGCCCCTTCTTTGCTTCCAAGTAGCAAACAAAAAGTCTATTGGAGAGCCTCGAACCCAAGGTCCTGTCCAAATAGAATGCCAGTGCCCTTCTGACATCTAGTGAGTGCATACGACGCTCCTCATCAGTGGATGGGTTCGGGG
>NW_024808525.1:2668-3344 GCF_019175285.1 Sceloporus undulatus | reverse complement strand
AACCCTTTAAATGCCTGGAGTGTGGGAAAGGCTTCACTTGGAAGACAAGCCTCACTCGTCATAAAGTAACTCACACAGGAGAAAAACCCTTTAAATGCCTGGAGTGTGGAAAAAGTTATATTCAGAAGAGAGACCTCTGTTTTCACCAAGCCATTCACACAGGAGAGAAATCCTTTAAATGCCTAGAGTGTGGGAAAGGCTTCACTTGGAAGACACAACTCACTTGTCACCAAGTAACTCACACAGGAGAGAAACCCTTTAAATGCCTGGAGTGTGGAAAAGGTTTCACTCAGAAGACAAACCTCACTCGTCACCAAGCAACTCACACAGGAGAGAAACCCTTTAAATGCCTGGAGTGTGGAAAAAGTTATATTCAGAAGACAGACCTCTCTTTTCACCAATCCATCCATGCAGGAGAGAAACCCTTTAAATGCTTGGAGTGTGGAAAAGGCTTCACTTGGAAGACACAACTCACTCATCACCAAGCAATTCACACAGGAGAGAAACCATTTAAATGCCTGGAGTGTGGAAAAAGTTTCGCTTGGAAGACCCAACTCACTAGTCACCAAGTAACTCACACAGGAGAGAAACCATTTAAATGCCTGGAGTGTGGAAAAAGTTTCGCTTGGAAGACCCAACTCACTAGTCACCAAGTAACTCACACAGGAGAGAAACC
>NW_024808525.1:2471-2658 GCF_019175285.1 Sceloporus undulatus | reverse complement strand
CTTTAAATGCCTGGAGTGTGGAAAAGGGTTCACTCGGAAGACACACCTCATTCGTCACGAAGTAACTCACACAGGAGAGAAACCCTTTAAATGCCTGGAGTGTGGAAAAGGGTTCACTCGGAAGACACACCTCATTCGTCACGAAGTAACTCACACAGGAGAGAAACCCTTTAAATGCCTGGAGTGT
>NW_024808525.1:0-2461 GCF_019175285.1 Sceloporus undulatus | reverse complement strand
TGAAAAAGTTTCACTCGAAAGATACACATCTCTTGTCCTGAAGCAACTCACACAGGAGTGAAAACCTTTAAATGACTGTAGCGTGGGAAAAGTTACTGTATATTCAGAAAACTCAGTTCCCCTATCTTCAAAAAACTCACACAGTACAGAAACCATTTCATTGCCTGAAATGTGAGGAAGGGTATATTCAGAAGACATTATTCACTTGTCATTTAAAAAAAATGCACAAGAGAAAAAAACATTTAAATGCTTTGAGTGTGGAAAAGGTTTCCTTGAGAAGAGAGCCCTCACCACCATCATCAAAATACAGATACAGGAGGGAAGCCCTTTAAATGCCTGAAGTGTGGGGAAAGTCTCACTGGAAAAAGAGCCCTCAGTCACCATCAAGCAACTCCCAAGGGGAGAAGCCATTCAAATGCTTGGAGGGTGGGAAGGGATTTATTGGGGAAAAACTGGTCACTCATCATCACACAACTTACACAGGAGAGAAACCATTAAATGCCAAGAGTGTGGGAAAGGTTTCATTCAAAACCATCAAGCAACTCACAGGGCAGAAAGTAATGAAAAGTATCTGAATGTTTAAAATGTTCATGCTGTCCAAGAGGTTGAAAATATTTTGTTTTTAGTTCATGTGTGCATATTGTTAGTTTAAATAAAACGTTTAATGAAACATATTGAACTGCTCCTCTTTTGTGGTGGAAGAACCTATCCGTATTATTTCCATGTATTTCCAATTGCTACCATTGGTACCAAATCTCTATTAATGAAACCTCGTCATATCACTCTCATCTATGAAGTGACTCCATGTTTATAGTTTAAAAGCACAATCCCATTCTAGTGTCCTGCCAGCCTTCTAGAGACGGAGAGCCTTATTCCTGCCTCTGGTGGAAATGCTAGACCAGGGGTCAGCAACCTCCGGCCCGCGGGCCAGATGCGGCCCACAGAGGCCTGGCGACCAGCCCCTGGCTGCTGTTGCCACCGCCGCCGTCGCCCGTCATGGCTTTTCGCCGCTCTGGGTGCCGCCATTTTGGGCAGCAAAATGGCGGCGCCCATAGCAGCAAAAAGCCGGGTGGGGCGGCCGCGGCGGCAGCAGACCTCTAGGAAGCCTGCCGCCATCTCCGGGGCACTCCAGGAGGGCTCTGAGGGCGGCAGGGGGCCTCTGGGGGGCCCTTTGCCGTCGCTGGGGCCCTCCAGGAGGGCTCCGAGGGCGGCAGGGGGCCTCTGGGAGGCCCAGTGCCATCGCTGGGGCCCTCCAGGGGGCCCTCCAGTGCTGGCGGCCCCCCCATCTCTGACGGGGCCTGGGGCCCCGTCAGGGGCCAACAAAGATGGGGAGGCCTCACCCCCGGAGGGTGGAAGCTCTGCCCCCGGCACACGGCCCCGCCCCAGAGGGTGGAAGCCCCACCCCCGGCTTCGGCCCTCCAGTCGCCTGAGGGACAGCAACCCGGCCCCCAGCTCAAAAAGGTTGCCTACCCCTGTGCTAGACCTTTGGGTCTGGACTGCAGCTTAGTCCAAAGCAGGAGCTGGGAAGATGAAGCCGAGAGGGGAGTGAGCCGGCTCTTTAGGGCCCAGGAAGCCCTTTGGTTTAGAAGGGGAGAGGGCCACCACTTGGCATCATAGACTTGGAGGGACCCACAAATGCCATCCTATCGCATCCAATCTGATTTACAGAAATCAAGTGTCACTTGATGGCCCATGAGACTCCTTCCAACTTTATATGATGGTTTGATGGATTGATACTCCTGCTATGTGGGAAGACACAATGGAAGCCCCCCTGTCAGATGGCCACCCAGATTCTGTTTCAGAACCTCTAAAGAATGAGATTACAATACACTCCAATTTAACTTGTTCAACTGTCAAATTGCTTCAGGAAATTATTATTCTTCCTAACATTTAGGTGGAATTATCTCCCAAACTGAATCTAATGTCCTAGTTTGAACCTATATGTCTCAAGCAGCAAAAACCTTGCTTCATCGTAAGTGTCCATGTCTCCTGCCCCCCCACTTCAAATCAGAGTTGGAAGGGACCACAAATGCCATCCAGTTCAAAGCTCCACTAGGCTCTTCATCAGATGAAGGTGTTAAAAAAGACAGGGCCACTACGTGGAGAAGATGGCGAAAGATACATCTTTCCTTCCCTCCCTCCCTCCAGAGAGACCCCTTCCTTCCTTCCTCTCTTTCTTTCCTTCTTCCTCCCTCCCTCCCTCCCTTTCCTTCCTTCCTTCCTCCCTTTCCTACCTCTCCTTCCTTCCTTCCTTTCCTTTCTTCCCCCCCTCCCTCGAGACCCCTTCCTTCCTTCCTTCCCTTCCTTCCTCCCTCCAGAGAGGCCCCTTCCTTCTCTCCTTCCTTCCTTTTTCCTTCCCTCCCTCCCTCGAGACCCCTCTCTCTCTCCCTCCTTCCTCCCTCCCTCCCTCGAGACCCCTTCCTTCCTTCCTTCCTTCCTTCCTTCCTTCCTTCCTTCCTTC
>NW_024808524.1:0-3344 GCF_019175285.1 Sceloporus undulatus | reverse complement strand
GCTGCACAGGAGTGTTTCAGCAAAAGGGGCAGTGGACCTCAGCTTTGTCCCCAAACTAATTCAGTGCAAATGAAAGACAGCATTTCTCATCCTTGTTCTCCAACTCCTTTCTTTTTTTGGCACTCACTTGCATCTTTTTCAGATTTGGAAAGTCTCCTGGAAAATCTTCCCAATGGAAGAGTAGTGGGAGGGTGTGGACCTCATGCAGCCTTCTAGAGTCCACCCCTGATTTAAAACAAAAGTTGAAACAAGCCACTCATACCCAAATCCTCACACCCCCCCAATTTCCAATGGCAAATACTTTCCCGTAGTCATCCAATCTTTAGAACACATGTTGAAAACAATCCATTCATTGTAAAAGCCATAGCATTTCCCAGATTCCCAATAGCAAATATGTTCTGGGTGTGTGAGGATTTTGTATTCCGTACCAGCACTTGAGTTGATGAGGATGCCACAGTTGTCTGTCAAGCTCTGGCATGTAGTCATTTGAGTCTGGCAGCTAAATGGGACCTGCCATCCATACTGAAATTGTTTGTCACAGTCAACATTTCATGGTCTCCAGTGCACAACATGGAAAAGAATTTAATAAGCTTTGTGCATCCACTTCTGGATTACATTTGAACATTTTATATTCCCTTCAGCTTCCCACTGGGGCATCCCTCCTCTCTATGAGGCTGCATGTTCTGTGCCTTCGTTTTCGACTTCTGGAGACCCCAAGGCAACCTATTATGGGGTTTTCTTGGCAAGATTTGTTCAAAGATAGTTTGCCATTTGACTTGCAAAATTATTACTGTTTTAGGTTACTTTGCTCTAGAGGCTGTGGGAAATGCCCAAATTCAGGGCTAAGAACAGCTTCTTCCTTCTTCAAAATGATAATATGACACAGCAGGGAGCAGCCTAGCTAAAGCAAGCATTCTCTGAACAGTACAGGAAAAATGGCATCCCACAGCAGTGTATGTCCTCGTTTAACAGCCAAGAGAAATGAAATGTGGGCCACGAGGCCAGGGCTAACATTTACACAGGGGAAAGCCACACAGAGCACATTCCAATATACACATGGCTCAAGGAGCTTTTTACAAAGAGGAGAGTAGGAGCCAGAATGAGAATAATAGAATTATTGAGTTGGAAAGGGCTCACAGGACACTGAATCAGTCCCCATGCTCAGTGCAGGATCTCCAGCTAAAGCATCCCAAGCAGGCAGCTGTCCAACTTCTTTTTGAAGATATCCAAAGAGACCCCATCCATCACCCTCTAGGCCACTGGTCCCTTTGCCAAACCACTCTTACAATTAAGACATTTCTTCTCATATTCAATTGAAATTTACCCTCCTGTGACCATGAGACCTGGTCCTACCCTTGAGAATGAATCTGCTCCCCTCCTCTCTATGTTAGTCCTTGAAACAATGAAAGAATGTGATCATGTCACCCCCCCTCCCTCTCGTCTTCCCTTTACTAGACTGAACATGCCCAACTCCCTCAACCTTTCCTCATATGTTTACAAGATGTCTCTTATATGTTTGGAACTTCAGAGGTCTCCATAATCGCAAATCCCACATTTCTTTCCAGCCTTGTACGTTTCTGGGACAAGTTGAGTCAAACTGTATGACATACAAGGATGACAATCAGAAACCAGAGATAAACACGTGTTCTACCTAAATACCGAATGCAAGTAAAAAAGTGATTCAAAACAAACAGTGCAAAACCCAATAAGGACAGCTTTACTTTTCTACCATCCCTCTTGAATCATCCAGTATTGTCTTCCAGCATGATTCTATGGTATGCTTCAGGCAGACGTTGACCACAGAGTTGCGCTGGAGGACCTAAAATGCCTAGGGAGTGTTCTCTCTAGGAATCTCCTGGCATTCCAACACAATGCTATGGTCAACTTCCACTGGAAGTCATTCATTTCAATATGGTTTTCTATTATCCACAGTTTCACACTGCCATAGCTAGTCCAGGAATGTATCCCCTGCAGATATGGGGGTTGTACTGTACTACACAGAACCTCCCAGCCATCTTTGCCAAGAGCTGACGGGAACTGCAGCCCAAAAACGCCCTGCTGCAGAACACCCACCAAAGCTTTAAAGGCCATCAATGCACCCCAACTTGCTCTCAGTACACTGAAAGGTAAAGCTATATCATTTTAAGCAAGCACAGGCTCTCGTATTTTTGAAATGCTTTCCCAAGTCTGAAAAAATATGAAGGAAAGTTGTAGCCTTGCCCTAAGTGTGGCACAGAGACTGAAAAAGTTACTTTTCCAAATTACAATGCTCAGAGCCAGCATAGCCACTGGAGGATCAAACGCCATATGCCTTGTGGAAGACGTCCTGCACTCTGAGTTGGGCATCGTCTGCAAATCAATAACCTTTTGGAAGTTTATTGTAATTCCATATTTCCTATGCTTGCCTATTTAGTGTTTTAGCACACCCTGGGGATGGATTTTACAATGCAGTCAAAGAATCAAAGGTGACATAGACAGAATTTTGACATCTCACATGGGACTAGTAGATTGGGCAGATGTCCATGGTTTTTTATTTTTCTATCCAAGTTTTCATTCCGGCTTAAACCTGACAGAATATTTTACTGGCACAATCAAATTACTGTGGGGAAAGTGTTCTATAAAACACTATTTTCTAATTGTTTTCCCGGACTTATACTTCTACATTTATCTTCACTGTGATTCCTATCTGAGGGTCATGTGGGTGTGGGTGCACCTATAGAGAACATTAAAAAAACAGGAAGTGATTCTGTGAGCCAGAGTATAATAATGTCATTAAATGTACCACAAATAAAGCCACAATGGTGAATGGAGCCAAGCCAAATTGACACAGCAAACAGGGTGTGGTCATGACTAATGCTGGATTGTGGTGGTTGTGCTGAGCATAATTGAAGTGCTGTGTAATTTTTGGAAGGATTATTATTATTATCCTTTATTTATGAAGCGCTGTAAATTTACAAAGCGCTGTACATACAATCTTTTAGTTAGACGATTCCCTGCCCTCAGGCTTACAATCTAAAAAGACAAGACACAGAAGGAGAAGGGGGTGGTGGAGGGAAAGGGTAAGAGGTCCAGCAGTTCCTCTCTACCTCCAAGGCCTGGACCAAGGCAGATGGACCGGAGGGAGGGCTTGGCTTCAAAATGGATGGTTAATCATTTTCCAGGGAAAATACATACTCTCAAGTAGGATAATGCATATACAGTACATAGCAATACAGGAAATGGTTCAGTAAACAGGCACCAAAAGAACATCAAATAGTAAGCGACAATTATGCAATGCCTGGGAAGGCTTCTCTGAACAGGATGGTTTTCAACTCCGTTTTGAAGCTGGTTAAAGAAGTGATGGC
>NW_024808523.1:0-3345 GCF_019175285.1 Sceloporus undulatus | reverse complement strand
CCACTGTACATCTTTCATCGAGGTAGGGAGTGGCATGACTGTCTCAGAACATAGAGCCTTACTTTTATGGTTATGTTCCTTAGAATTAGAAAGAGGATTTTTCCTCATTTCCTGGGACAAATGGTTTTCAGCGTGCAATCTATTTCCTTTCCATTAGTCACCTTCCTTCAAGTTTGATTGAGAACATGAGCACCTTGCACCTTTATAAAACTCAAGGTGAAATCTCTACCATTTCTCAGCACTTTCCTTTTTGTTGCTAATGGAGAATATGTCCATGGGCATCACTGTGCATCTCAGACAAGGACACACTGCTCTTCAAGTTATAAATATACCTCTGACATAAGTACTCGTCAAATTATTCTTTTTGAGAGATGTGAATGTACAATCTGCAGTGAATGCATACTTTAATAGTTTATGTCCCAAAATGTTTACGTTTCCAAATCTGCAAATCTGCTTTACTTTTGTTTAGCATTTCCTGTTTTGCATTTTACACATACACACCTGTAACTTCTTGTGGTAAGAAACATGTTCCATTATCTGTCTGGGTACTGCTTCATAAAAGGATATGTCTCTGTAACATTTCCTTCCACACAGCTTTTAAGCACAGCTTTTAAGTTCAGGCTTGATCTTTTCTATGACCCATTTGTTTGTTTTTGGCTATCCACAGTATTTTTAGCACTCTTCTCCAGGGCCACATCTGAAATGAGTTTTTTCTTTCTTTCTATAAGCTTTCTTCACTGTCCAGCTCTCACACCCATACATGGTGATAGAAAATATGATGCATTGTGTTACCCATGCTGTTTTATATAAATTTTGGAATCAATGATAACCCTTGGATGACCCCTGGCCAGACTCCTAGCCTGTCCGCCATTACTGGCAAAGCGAGAGGACATGTACACCTCCCCTAAGGGAGTTCCCATATTAACATCTTAGAGGGTCCAGGGAAGTCGCATGAAGGGATTATCTCAAGGCTAGGAAGAGTAAAAGGATTACCTTCCCTGAAGCTATCACCCCCTCCTCAAGTCTGTTGTCCGAACAACTTAAGTCATTGATAATATCAGATCCAGACATCCAGGTGAAAAGAAAATAATTAAACACCTTTGTTTCGGCCAAGCCAGCCTCTTTGCCTCAGGCCAGATTTGGCCTATAAAAAGTCCCGACTTTGGCTGCTCAGCGCGCCATTTTCAAGGTCTACTCACTCCACATCAGTCAGACCTCTGTTCTGGTAGCCGGCATTTCTGCTCACTCCCAGGTTGCGGAGCAGACTTGTCTCACTGTCCAGCACCCCATTCGCTCCCCGGAGGGAATCTACATTCTGGTAAGCATCTCCATTAGTAACGCCTGAAATCTGTTCCCATTTTCCAACCCTAATTTTCCTGAGTCCTGAGTGTGTGTGTGAGTGCATGCACAACGCATGTGTTTTTCCCCTGTTTTAATAAATTAGACATCTAGTTATTAATATCCATCTCAGCTTTATTTATTGGGATCCCCTGGTCTACTCCGTATACATATCGGGAGGGCGATTTCGGTGGGCTCTTGTAGCCAGCCTCTCTTGCAATATTTGAACTAATAACAATAATAATAAAATTCCCCTAACAGACCCTTGGCTACAAATTGGTGGAGAAAGCTTGGGCATAGAACTCTCCCCCGAAATCTGGACTTTCCAAACTGATCACTTGGGCTGTCTAGATCTCGGAACGTAGAGAGAACAGGGATTCCAAAGAAACTGCTGCAGACAGGAATAAATAGGGAGGTGTGTGTGTGTGTTCTTGTGCGTTTGGCCATAAGGGCAAAGGGCTATCTTGGGTTGGCTGATCCTGTTTCATCTCTTTGGTTAGGTGTCCTGCTCATTGGCTCCGGTACGCCGTCCAGTGGTGGGCCCTAATCACCCTTGGGCGTGTTTGTCGGAGTAGGCAGCCCGACGCCCTATTTTTATTTTCACTATCGTGGGTGGGAAAGCAGAGGAAGAGGTCTTCCCCATTCCCCAATCTTCAAACCCCCATATAATTTAGGTTCACCCCAGCAATTTTAAACGCCCTTGGACGGGTCAGATAGGCAAAGGCAGGAGACGTCCTGACTGGAGGCCAAAGCCCGGGCACAAGGGTGGGAGAAGGCAGCTCTAGAGTAGGAGTGCCATCGGTGGACGCCAAGTAGGCGATTCCACCAGGAAATAAAGCTCAGGCAGAAGTCTAGCTGGGGGCCAAGGTTTGAGTGCTGTTAGCCGGGCCACGCTGAGTGGGACTGCAGCACCCAAACCCCCCAGTGAAAGGGAGGCAGGGCCAAACTGACTTCTGGCTGGGTCTAAGCGAAGGAGTACCCCTAAGCTGCTACCTGCAGGAGCACCGGGCCCTTGCGTGAACTGGGGAGGCGAGTGTCCAACCCTGACCCCGAGTAGGTTATCGGAAAAGCTGAGTGGCAATTCCGGGAGCTAAGGGATTCCCTGGAGGCCTTGAGTAAGGTTCAGTCAAAAATCCACCTTAGCAAAATGCAGGTAGTGGTTGAGGAATTTGTGAAGGCAGCAGAGCCTCAAGACCGCCTGAAGAAATGGATCTTAGGAAAGGGACCTAATCCCTGGAAGGCTAGAAGCCTCCTCACCGACGATCCATTTGAGACGCTGCTCACGGTGTACAATGCCCAGACAGCGAGGAAAGGTTTAAAAAGGGTGTCCAAATCAGAAAAGGACAGATGGGCATCGTGGGGAATTTGGATGTTAGCCCACGAAGCCACCGAAGCCTACAAAAGGCTTGCGGAGGGAGAAAAAGCATCGGCCGCCTTGGTAAAGAAAAAGGAAGCCGAAGCCTCGCTGGCTATCATAGCGAGGGAAGAAGCAGTCCGCCAGGCCAAGATGGCCCAGGCAGAGATTGAACTGCTGAAAGAATACACCCGGGATTTAGAGGGGAGGCTCAAGCAAGCTAAGCAGGCAGCTGATTATGTATTGGCCCATAAGTCGTCGGGGGAGGCTAAAACTGATCACACTAAATGTGAACAGCGCATCCAAAAGTTAGAGGCTGCTTTGGAACTCCGGCACTCGGTAATATCCACGGTGAGCCCCCAGTATCTAGGATCCGTGCCGTGGTACTCGGAGGAATCGCACCAAATGCCCCCCGAGGCCAGAACACCACCCCCATTCAATCCCCAGTGGGAAGATAGCAGATGGGAGGACATGGTAACTTCCCGTCCTCCCGATCCCATGCCCATGAAACCCGTTAAAACCCGCAGCATGGTGGAAACCAAAGAGACAAATGATGACGGGACAGTAACAAAAACAGTAGTTGAGACTGTCTCATGGTCCCTCACAGAGGTCAAGGCCATAGCGGACCACCTAGGAAAACTCAACGCCCAGAC
>NW_024808522.1:0-3345 GCF_019175285.1 Sceloporus undulatus | reverse complement strand
ACTATCCACCAGTTGTCCTTCAGCTGGATCATTGACATGCGCACCTTTTTTGTTCACCAAAAAACAAAAAAAGAAGTGCCCTAATTCACTGAGTCCAACTATAACACCATACAGGCAGCCAGTCAGAGACTCAGAAGATGTGACTACAATGATGGGGGTCAAGAACTTAGATACACACAAAGTAGAGACAGAAGATCCGTACCTACAAGATAGTGCTCCAGTTACTTCAATGGACATGCAGATGTTTAATACAAGCAGTTCTAAATCAGCGGGGTGGAGCACATGACCCCTCCAGGCCTTTCCAATGTCTCCCCTTCATCCTATATGTGATATTAGATTCCTTTCATTCAATGTCAAAGGCTTGGGCTCAGCCTCCAAAAGGGCAAAGGGGTTATCTTCCTTTAGGAGACCCATAATAAGTGGTCCCTTCCAGTTTTTTTACCCTCTCAGTTTGGTCCACAATATGTGGCTGATGGATCAGGAAATGCAAGGGAGGTGGCAGTAATTTTGACCAAAGGAGTTACAGCACAGCTTCATGTGATTGAACAAGATCCCGGGGGTAGGTTTATTATCGTGCAAGGGATTCTACAGGGTTGTGAGATGACTGTGGGTAATTATTATGCTCCCAATAAGGAACAAGGGCTTTTCCTTAATAACTTTGGTTCAGTAGAGACTGGGGCCGAAAGTAGGGCTCAGGAGAGTGGAGCAGCCACATGCTCCTGAGCCCTACCACACACCATTGGTGCCATTTGGCACCCTGCCATTTACATGGGGTGCACAATGATTATGTCTGTGTGGGGCCACACCCAAACAGTGCGGTGCCACATAGACATCATTGTTGTGTGTGAGGGCGGCAATGGCACCCCACGTGTGACCTTAAAAGTACCCACCGGGAGCGGGTTCTTTTTAGGCCTCACAGACGCCACAGCGTTTGTCTGCTGCAGCCTCCATCAAGGGCAGAAAGGGGCAGCATCTCACCACCCCTTTCTGCCTGTCTGTATCACCCTGAATTTCTGTTCTAAAGAAGGTAACCAAAGGGGAGGCAATTGTTGCAAGGGATTCTAATGTGGTTCTCAACCCCCAATTGGATAGTTCTTATAATTGCAGTCTCAGACTCCCAGGTCCCACATTGGTTCCAAAAGAAGACATCCTTCAGGCAGGATTGGTCGATCCATGGAGAATCCTCCACCCCCTTGAAAAGAACTATAATTTTTACACTTGGAGACCTGGATCTTACTCCAGAATATACCATTTTTTGGTTAGTAGGTCACTAATATCTCAGTTTAGAGATGCATTTATAACTCCTATTGCCTATTCTGATCGTGCTCCCCTGGTCCTGGATTGGCAAACTCATTTGGACTTTCTGCCCTCTAGGGTGGGGCGGTTTAACTCTTACTTGTTACTGGACGACCAATTTAAAGCCACTATCCAGTCTGTGATTAAAAAATTTTATAGAGAAAACAGGCAGGTAGGAACATAGGAGATCCTTTTATAGGACACACTGAAGGTGATACTGAGGGGCTTATTTATTCAACAAAGGGCTTAACGCAAAAGAATCAGAAATGCCAAAAGAAAGGCCGTTCTTGCAGATATAGAAACTTTAACTAATCAACATAAATGCTCTCAGGATAATGATACTATGAAAAATTTAATGGAAAAGAAAGATGAGCTAGAGGAGCTGAATATGGGGAGATATCATAAGGCCTTGCAATTTACAAAAGCCTGTTTTTATGAATTAAACAATAAAAATTCTAAATTGCTAGCTCGCCTGATGCAGAAGAAAGGAAAAGAAAAATCAATCATGTGCATCTTCTCAGCAGATGGCACACTCAAGACCAGGGGTCGGCAACCCCCGGCCCGTTTTGCCTGCGTCTGTGGCTGGCATCTTCAGAGAATGCAATGGGTCATTGAGTCGGTTTACATGGCCAAATTTGTTAACTGCTTTCAAGTCAACTTTGGACCTTCCAAGTCCCGCTCTCTGGTGCCACAACCAAATACATTTCCCAGAATTCCATTGCATTGAGCCACAGCAGTTAAAGTGGTGTCAAACCGGATTATTGCTCCAGTATGGTTTCAACCCTGGTCAAAATTGCTGTATTCAGACCCTTTCTCTCCCCCTTTGTGTTCCATGCGTGTTCCAATGTGGTCTAGCCCTTATTCTGAATCAGGTCTACAGGGACGGGTGCCCAAGACCTTCCCTTCGGCCTCCCTCCCCTTCGACCGAAAGAGCCCCTTGGATCCCTTTTGGCCGAAGGGAAGAGCCAAAGGGAAGGGCCTGGGATGGGTGCCCAAGCCCTTCCCTTCGGCCTCCCTCCCCTTCGGCTGAAAGGGCCCCTTGGAGCCCGTTCGGCCAAAGGAAGGGACCAAGTAGGAGAGGGCGGGCACATGCTTCCTCCTCCCTGCGGGGCTTCAGCAGACCTGAGGTGTCCTTCGGAGGACACCTCAGGCCTGGCGAAGCCCCGAGGCTCCGCCCCCGGCATGCGGCTCTGCCCCCAGAGGGTGGAAGCTCCACCCCCGGCATGCAGCCCCGCCCCCGGAGGGTGGAAGCTCCCCCCCGCCTTCGGCCCCCCAGTTGTCTGAGGGACAGCAACCCGGCCCCTGGCTCAAAAAGGTTGCCTACCCCTGTTATAGAACATAGAGCTCTCTTTCTCAGCACTTGAGCACGCCTCCCCTTGCCACTGGACTCCACTGAGAGCTGCGTTTGCTGCCGAGCGGCCCTTCCCGAGTTGTCGGAGGTGCGCAGCTGCGCACCGGCTCGGGGAGGCCGCCCACGGACTGTTTCTTTGGGACTCCCTTCTCCGTTTGCATCTCGGTGGCGGCTCTGGTGAGCCAAATTTGGGACATCTGGGGGGAAGGCGGAGAGAGGGGCGTGTCGGGGCAGCGGCACACTTAAAGCCAGCTTGCCTGGGCTCCTCCTCCACCACGCCTCCCCTTGCCACCGGACTCCACCGAGAGCTGCGTTTGCTGCCGGGCGGCCCTTCCCAGGTTGTCGGAAGTGCGCAGCTGCGCACCGGCCCGGGGAGGCCGCCCACGGACTGTTTCTTTGGGACTCCGCAGCTCCGCAACTGCGCATTTCATTGGGGCGGCTGGATTTAACAACCCATATTTATATCATACTCTTATGGCCTGGAAAAAGTGGAGATATATTCTCGCTCCAAGCCCTTCACCAGTACAACCATTTGTTTCTCATGCCCTGTTCTCAGTGCCCAACTGGTGATTTTGTTTCCATCCATGGTACAGCAAGGGGGTCTTAATAATAATAATAATAATAATAATAATAATAATATTTTTTATTTATAGACCGCTATTCCGCAATGATCATAGCGGTGTACATTAAAATTGCAA
>NW_024808521.1:0-3345 GCF_019175285.1 Sceloporus undulatus | reverse complement strand
GTCATCTGCGAATACATACAAATGGGTTTCACTGCGCAGGCGCAGTGAAACCCATTTGTATGTATTCGCAGATGACCACTCGAAGAAATACTGTTACAGGTAAGCAACCTGTCCTTTCCATTCTTCTAATGACGGAGTTAGTATCTTGCATATGTGATCCTGGCAGCACATATAGCTAGAAATATAAATTTTCCTTCCTGTCTTTCCATGTTAAGCTCTTCTACTATATTCAGATGATACGTTTTAGGGTCCACGCGAATATTGAATTTAAATATCTTTTTCATTTTGCCATGAATCATTTTCCAGAACTTTTTGGCCTTTTCACAATACACCAAACATGCATATATGTACCTAATTCTGTGTTACATTCCAGCCTTTAGCTCCTTAAAACATTTTAGTTTATATGGTGTCAAATACCATCTGAACATTGATTTATAACAATTTTCTCTAATTTCCACATTACTTGTATATCGTCTCCCACTGCTCCAATATGATATTTTGATTCAGAGCTTTCATCCATTGGAGCATATAATCTTTAACTACCTCATCTTCCAATTCCCATTTCAAAATTAAATTATAAAATTTAGATATCCTGTTTTTATGTTCTTCCTTAACCAATTTCTCTAATTCTGGGATACTTGTTGCGACACCCATTAGCTTTTTATCCATTTTGAATCTCTCAGCCAATTGCCTATATGCAAACCAGTTGCATGAAAAACCGTCCCTAATCATTTCCTCTTGTGTTTTAATGGTTTGGATACCTTCAACCTCTTTAATGATATCACTATATTGAATCCATTTCTTTTCACTGTATTCTTCTCGTCCCAGGAATGCTTCCGCTGGGGATGCCCACAGTGGAATTTTAGGGAACCATCTTGTTTTGTATTTCATTCATATTCGTACTAAAGTTTTTTGGACAAAATGATTTTTGAAATCTCTATCTACCATACTCTTATCATAAAATAAATATGCATGAAAGCCAAAAATATACCAAGGT
Source organism: Sceloporus undulatus (assembly GCF_019175285.1). Classification (NCBI taxonomy): domain Eukaryota; kingdom Metazoa; phylum Chordata; class Lepidosauria; order Squamata; family Phrynosomatidae; genus Sceloporus; species Sceloporus undulatus. The sequence continues at coordinate 2,348 of NW_024808521.1, read as the reverse complement.
TAAAATAGCATAACACCTAGCATGCCTGCAAGATGGCAAGCTAGGTATAAGATATGTTTATTAATAGTCCTCAGGATTATACGGGTCACACTATTGGTTATATTTTATCTTTCCTTTGCTGAAACATTTTTAGAATCTATAAAACAGGCTTGCAGAATTGAGGGTCATAAAAGCTTTTTAAAAATGTATGCTGGTTTTATAGGAATTTGCCAATAGAAATCCAAAAATGACATCAGATTTGCTCCATCATGTACAGTTCTTACACAACTTGCTTTAATGTTTCTGTGTTGTAATATGTGACTGAATGAAATGATTCTGTGAAGAGGTCACCTGCAAAGAGTAAGAATGAGGTTAAAGCCTTCCAATAGACTTTCAGAACACTTTTAATTCACTGATATGAAACACAAAAATGAGTTCAAAACCATTAAAAGAATTCACAATTTGTGAAAGAACTATGTGTGGTATTTTTATTTTGTTGTTTAATTCAGCAGCCAAAAATAAATTAAAACAGCTACCATATGGGGGGAAAACAGCTACCATATTGGGGGGGGGATCCGTCACAGGCCTATCTACTTAATTAAGATAGTAGCTTTCTCTGGTTCTATGATATATCAGTTCCAGCTTGGTTCCTCATAATGCTGTTCTGCAGAAAGAAGAGAGTTTGACAAAAGCTCATGCAAAGAGTTTAGCTTGAAATATGTTGAAAATGGTGGTGTATCTTACGAGGAGATCAGTGGCTGATTGAGAACATAACAAATGTATTTTGAAAAGATAAATCTGTTTGTGTCAGTGCTTTATTTGCATTTATTTGGCATTACTTACACAGAAAATATCATGTACCTAATGTTTCTGCCATGGATTATTTGGATTTGAAAATCTGATTTCCTTCATGTATTTGTTATACCTCTTTGAAACATCAAGCTGTATACATTGCTCATATCCATATTTTGACTTTTGCTTTTATTTATAAAAATCTAACCTGTGAATTCATTGAGATGCAAATTTTTAACCAAGGCCAAGCATCTGACAAATTTATATGGGTTGGATTATGTGGGTTGGATCTAGAGTTTGCTTCCACCATTGAGACCACTCCCTGAGTGAAGGGAAAGGATGAAAGCAGCTTTTGTTCATTCCCCTGCCCCTTTTTGTAGCCCTTTCTATTATATCCCATGCTTTTAGGGCACATTTTAGGGGGGCGTAGGGGGTTGCAGGAGGAGGATGCAGTTGGTGAATATTGCCACTTCCCCTCTGCCAGCACCAGGAATATTCTGCTTGATCAAAAGCCTTCCACAGATGGAAAGAACCCTTCCATTCAGGGAAGGCAAGCCTATGATAACCAATAGGTGGCATTTATGTAAACCTTTCACTGAGGTTTCCTGTGCTGTCTCTGCAGATAGCAACAGGTGTGACAAGCAGCCAGCCAATAAAACTTGTCCAGGTACCGCAGACCACCACCTATATACCAACTACTCAACCCACAATTGTAAGTACTACTCTTGGCATTGAAACAGCTCATTATCTATTGGGGGTGGGTATTTTCCTTTGTATCACGATATGAATTCACTGGTCACTTAAATTCCCAGTTTGCAGTTCAAAATCCCTTATTTTGTTATATATTTTCTGCCGTACATTCCCATTGCAGGGCCAGACATGGATTCAAATTTTCTTTCTGTAATCAAATTGCTATACAAGCTTTCAGGTAGCTTCCAGAACAGTTTACACCTCAATGAATGCAGTTATCCTTTCATCTGGTGTGTTTTGTATAAGCATCATTGTAGGTATAATGCTTCCCCATGTTGTTTAACATTTACATGAAGCCACTGGGCAAATCATCCGGAGACATGGGCGTGATGTGATCAGTATCCTGATGACACCCAGATCTATTTCTCTATGTCTCCGACTACTATAGTGACTAAGGATGGCACCTCTCCTCTAGATGCCTGTCTTTGGTCAGTAATGGGCTGGATGAGGCAAAACAAACTCAAGTTGAATCAAGAGAAAACGGAGGTACTTGTGATAAGTACACTAGGTCTGGGGAGGGAGATTTGTCAACCAGTCCTGTATGGGGTCACACTTCCCCTAAAGGACGAAGTTTGCAGTTTGGGAGTACTCTTGGACTCATCACTACAGCTGTCATCTCAAGTAGGTGCGATGGCCAGGAGTGCTTGGTACCAACTTTGGTTGATACACCAACTGCGCCCCTACCTGGACCAAAAGGACCTTGAAACGGTGGTACACACACTGGTAATCTCTCGTTTAGATTTCTGTAATGCGCTCTACTTGGGGCTACCCTTGTACCTTGGCCCCTCCCTCCTTAACTGTCATCTCGGCCTCAGAGGGAGCGATCA
>NW_024808520.1:0-3345 GCF_019175285.1 Sceloporus undulatus | reverse complement strand
CATCTGTTGTTCTCCATTGTTCTGGTTCCTTGTTCCAGGTGATGCTGGAGAAGAGGCCCTGCCTCCAGTGGAACCAGAGGCTGCAGGCGATGAGGAGAGGGACTCCTTGCCCAATGCATCACTCACCTGGAGGGAAAGTACCAGGAAGGGAAGTCCCCCCACCTTCACAAAGGCCCCATTCCCACTCCCTCATTTGCCCTGGATAGAACTGGGCAGATCCGGGTGCCCCCATATCGAATCTCCCCGGATACAAGTCCGTACTACCCTTTACCTCAATTGCGGTAATATACCCCCTGAACTTGATCCGATCATGACTGGGGCTGAGTTCATATTCGCCGGCAGCAGGGAAGAGCCAGTTGTTTTAAAAAAGAAAGGGTCAATAGTCCACTTTCAGAAAAACCGCGCTAAGGGGGATTTGCCCTGGATCTCTTGTGCAAGCCCCTAATCGAGTTGTGTTAAAATCGGTGCAAGTGTGAACTTCCAACTTTTAAACCAGTTTGGGAACTGGGATAAAAGGTAGTCTGAATGGCCCTACATTTAAGGTGAAGGGAGCAAGAAACAACAAGCAAAGTCTAAACACTTCCTTTGACCATTGCAGCATTGGAGCATGTCGCCACCCTCGAACTACCAATCGCTCCACTGCAGCAAGGCCAGGAGCAGCACAGAATGTGGTTATACAACTTGGTGTGTGGCGCTCCCCACAACAATGATGTGGTTTATTACACCATGTATCGTACATATTATATATGATGTGGGTCTTCCTTTTTTATTTTCATTTTTTTTATTACACTGAGATATTCCCATGATAGTATTGAAATTACCAAATATTGACCAAATATTAACTATTAATTTAACGGAATGTTATCTCCCTTTTCTTCAAATGTTTTAAGACAACTCCATTCCATTTCTAAATATTCTTTTGGTTTCCCTCTTAGTAAGGCAGATACTATATCCATATTTCTAGCTTCATATTTCTTAATCATCCAGTCTTCGATAGAAGGAGTAATTGTAGATTTCTAAACCTGAGCAAATAAGATCCTTGCACATGAGACCATATATAAAATAATTCTATTGTATTTTACTGACTTTATGTTGTGTGTCATGTTTAGTAAAAATGAATTTGGTTCAAAGGGAATATTTATATCAAGAATGTTTTGAATGGTTCCATGAATCCTTTGCCAGAATCCTTTAGCTTTAATTTATGTCCACCAATATGAAAGAAGCTTCCCTCGGGTTCCCCGCATTTCCAGCACTTAGTATTGCCAGTTTTGTATATCTTGTGGATTTTGGGGGGTTAGATACCACCTCTATAACATTTTGATATAATTTCCTTTATAGTTTTGGCACAGAGTGAATTTATTTGTTCCTTTCCATGATTTTCTCCATTCCTCTACAGTTATAGATTTATTTATATCATGTGCCCATCTTACCATGCTGTGTTTAATAATTTCATCTTCTAGATCGCTTTCTTTTAATAGCTTATAATATTTGATATGTGTTTACCTTTTTGGTCCATCATAATTTTATCTATTTCATTCTTATCCATCCTTAACCCAGGAGCTTAATTGTCTGCCTTAAAACGATTGTTTAATTGGCTGTATAAAAACCAATCCTTCATGTTTCCTTTTCATTAAGTTCTTCCATAGATTTCATATTGTATTTTCCTTCTGGTGTTTTGTTTAGTAAATCTCCATATCTTAGCCATGGAGTATCTTTGTCCTTTGTTCTATTGTAATAGGCCTCTTGAAATGACACCCAAAATTGATGTCTCATTTTATACCATACTTTAAGCAATGATCTTCTTATAACATGATGGTTAAAAGTATTATTATCTTTTGATTTTGTATACCACATATATGCATGTATACCAAGATTCAGGTTAGCTTTTTCTATATTAAATAAATTCTTGTTTTCTAATTTGAACCATTGTTCTAACCATTTGAGACAAGCTCCATAATAATACATCTTAAAGTTTGGTAAGGTACATCCCCCCCTTGAAGCAAAGATCATTTACTAAGGCGACCATAACAGTTTCGACTCTGAATCTCATCCTGAGGCCAGTTTGAAATGGGTCCAGATAATCTGTTTCATCTAAGACTGCTTGGAGATGAAGAGCAACTGCCCCCTCAATCATGTTGTTTAGAAATGAGAGATGGGAGACCGGTCTGTAATTGTTCATGTCCAAGGGATCTAGGGAGGGCTTTTCTATAAACGGCCGTAACACCGCTTCTTTTAAGGAAGATGGTAAATAGCCCTCCCTAACAGATGCATCTATATCTCAGGTGAGTCTCCTCCTTGGCTAACCAGCCATGAAGGGCAAGGGTTGAGAGGGCTAGTTGTCTTATTCTCATTTCCAAGGAGCTTGACCACATCCTTAGTACTCAAAGATTCAAATTTATTCAGTATGATCTCATTCACAGAGTCACTGGACACCTGACCTATGGCTTCTGCAATAATGCTGGCATCCAAGTTTGAGGCCTTCAAGGGAGAGAGAGAGACTGAGGAGAAGAGAGGAAGGGGGTTCTGGAGGGAGGGGGCCTTGGGAGATATAGAGCCTTCCTGAGATATTCGGGGTTGGCTTCCTAACAAAGGGGTTTCTGGGCTCATAAAAGATTTGGGGCAAACTGGATCTGAAAGGCAGTAGTAGCCTTTTCTCTTGCCAATGGGATTTACAGTGCATTCCCTGGACTGTATCTCTCAGCATCCACATGGCCAGAGAGAGGAGGGGTCCTACCCTGCAGTAAAACCCCTCGAATCCCTCTGAACCCAGGACTACAACTCCCACATCTTTTTGACCGAACACATTAGCAATAACTTTCTTTCTTTCTTTCTTTCTTTCTTTCTTTCTTTCTTTCTTTTTCCCTAGCTGGTTTATGAGGTGTGATTAAGCCCTGTTAGTTGTGTTAGTGCTCTTGTTGTTTTGTGCCGCCAAGTTGTTTCTGACTTATGGTGACCCTAAGGCAACCTTATCATGGGGTTTCCTTGGCAGGTTTCTTCAGAGAGGGGTTGCCATTGCCATCCTCTGAGGCTGAGAGAGTGTGACATGACAAGGGTCACCTAAGTCCAAAACACACAACAGCAATAGTCCAGTTTGAGAGCGCTTTAAGTGCCCTGGCTCAGTGCTAAGGAATTCTGGGAAATGTAGTTTTGTGGGACATTGAGCCTTATCTGTAAGAGAGCTCTGGTGCCACAATAAACTCCAGTTCCCAGGATTCCCTAGCACTGAGCCAGGGCACTTAAAGCGCTCTCAAAAAGGACTATTGCTACCTTGTGTTTTGGACCTTTCTTGGCCTCAAACTGTCCATAGCCTGCAATGCATCTCCTAATTCTGTTGACAGTCCCTCC
>NW_024808519.1:0-3345 GCF_019175285.1 Sceloporus undulatus | reverse complement strand
GTTTTTATTATGTAGAAAAAATTAAAGGGTCAGACATTTAATCCAGCCTATCAAATCATTTGATCTAAGGAATATATTGGTTCAGGGCAGATTTTTCTTATTAACAGTTGCTTGGTCCAGACTTATATTGTGAAATATGGCACTTATGTTTTAACTTGTATACTAAGAGTTTTTAAAGTTTGTATTGTGTTTTAAAAATATTACACACCTCCTTGAATCCCATACTGGGAGAAATGTGGGAAATAAATTAATAAACAACAAAGGAATGTACCTGTTAGTGCCTAGGATAAAGATAATTTCACTCATTAGTTAATTAATCTGAGTGTCCACAATCCTTAACATTTGGATTGCTTCAAATTCTATGCAAAATGGACCATACCCAGCTATTCTTTTCCAAAAAGAGCCAAAGTTTGCCAACCAGTCTTGAACTTACACAAAAATGTTTGGGATGTCCACCTAACTCTAAATGTCAAAGTGGTAAAAATTGATTCATAAATGTGAATTCGAGGGGGGAAAAGTAGAATCTAAAGTGTTTGATCTGGAAGTATCAAAAGTAGTTCAGGGTTTTATTATGGTCTTTGTTTTGATCCAGTTAAATAACATATCAAGTTTGGTGATTCTGCAATCAAGCACGGGGATTGTATACCATAACAGACAAACACTGAAAATTACAGTATAGATGTTATAATATTAATATTATTACTACATTATTCATTTTTTTAAAAAAACCTCAAAGCTGTTTATAATAAAACCAGTGGCTAAAATAACAGGACAACAAAACAATAAAAACAATTAAAACAATGCATTAAAAACCAGGAATAAAAGCAGGGATAAATGCCTGGATATATATATATATATATATATATATATATATAGAGAGAGAGAGAGAGAGAGAGAGAGAGAGAGGAATTTAACTAAATGAAGTCTGCCACAGTTTCTCACCTCTGGAAGCTCATAATCCATATGATTTAATATTGTTCTCACCTGATCCTTTGTAGATACTCTTTTGCCAGGATTTATTAATTAATTGCCTTTTATTAAGTCTCAAGGCGTTAAACTAGATAATCACACAGAGTCTGTAATAACATATTGCAATGTACTTCTGCCTGAAAATAGAAGTGCTCCAGTTCAAAACTCCAATCAGCTTTGAACAAGAGCCTCAAGACAGAAGAGGAAAGACTGAGACAGGATAATTATCTTCTTAGTTAACCCACCCTGGTTTCCTCTCCTACTGTATAATTTATGTTTGTTTTGAATCTTTAAAAAGTAAATATAAAGAAAGAATGTTTTGAGACTGTTCGTTTCCAGGGATTCTTTTCTCACATCAAAATACGTATTGCATGCAAGTGGTATAAGTGGCTATGGCTATTCAGTGAGGTCCAAAACACCCTGCAGAAACAGTCCAGTCTGAAACTGCTTTAACTGCCCAGGCTCAATGCTATAGAAATCTGGGAACTATAGCTTTGTGAGACATTGAGTCTTCTCTGTAGGAGAGCTCTGGTGCAACAGTAAACTACAATTCCCAAGATTTCCTAGCAGTGAGCCAGGACAATTAAAGCGGTCTCAAACTGGATTATTTCTGCAGTGTGTTTTGGACTGGAGTTTCTAATCTACTTGCTTATTGTTTCAAATAAAGTGGTATTTTTCAGACTGTAATTCCCATTACGATTCTGTCTGTCATTACCTCAGAATGTAAACGTGATAATATATATCTTATAGATTTATTTTCAAGAAACAAGCAACTGAATCAGCCTTCCATCTTAATAAAAGCTGCTCTCCCTTCTATAAGAAAGACTTGCTAAATGGGTTACTAATGGGTTTGATGTAGAGTCAAAGTAAGTCAGTCATACTTAAGTCCCATTGGAATTAACTTATTTAAATACCTTGAGTGAATTCCCAGAAAGGTGGGAAACAGACATCTACAAAATAATTTTAAAAAATCATTGGAAGTAAAGTAAGTCTGGATTGTTGTTGTGTACCTTCAAGTCTTTGTGACTTATGGCGACCCTAAGGCCTGGCAAGTTTCTTCAGAGGGGGGTTTGCTATTCCCATCCTCTGAGGCTCAGAAAGTGTGCCTTGCCCAAGGTCACCCAGTGGGTTTCCATAGCTGAGTAGGGACTTGAAGCTGGGTCTCCAGTGTCACAGTCCAACACTTAAACCACTACACCATGCTGGTTCTCTAAATCTCTGGGGGTTTAGTCCCCTGTAATAATGAAAGACAAAAATTGCTGTCATATGCCACAATATATTTGTTAGCATCAGACTTGATTAGGGGGGTTATGGGCAAGGGCTTGCAGGACCTGAGCAAGGAAGCAGAAGATAGGAATTCTTGGAGATGTCTCATCCACAGGGTAGCCATGAGTTGGAATGGACTTGAGGGCAGCTAACAACAACAAATGTATTCACGCACACCCATAGGTCCAAGAACAAATACTAAGGCTCATTACAGACGGGCACCCTAGGACGGACTCAGTCCGTGCTAGGGTTAGAAAGGGGAGTCTCTTCCAGACGCCCCTAACCCTAGCATGGACTGAGTCCGTATGAAATGGCGGCGGCCGTTTCACACGTCTGCTGCCATCTTTACGTAGCGGACGCTTTGCGTCCGCACGTCGCACCCTGGGTATGATGCTGCGAGTGCGCGACTAGCGCCTCGTGGCGACACATCCGGGGCCCAGGAAGGAGCGCGATTTTTGCGCTTCTTCTTTGCAGCGTCTGGGAACCACGCCGTTTGGCTGCTGCAGTTCCCGGATGATGCAACCGGCGGTGGCAGCAGACTGCCACTTTTCGGCGGTCTGTAACCCACCTTAATTTGTATCCTATTAATCTTCTGCAGTGAAAGAATAATCACACTTTATTAACTTTTCTGATTATTTTTTACTGTTTGGTATTGCAGAATGTTAAGTGTTGTTTCACTATATTTTGCCTTCATTTTTTCCAAGCTTACCTGGAAAAAATATATTTTGAAAGAAATGATAACAATGCCTGAAACAAGGCCCATATAAAGCGATGTCAAAAGCCACGTTAAGCACAATATGACTTATTCCAAGGTATATATAGGTTTGTAGCCAAAGTAAATTAATGCTGTGCTAGTCTGTTCAAGGTAGTTGCTCTGTTTCCTGATTAACATTTAATGCTGCTCTTCTATCTCTCTCTCCTTGTGAGTCTGTGGATAGGACTATGCCTTTTAAATCTTTGATTGGCATGCAGTATAACAGACGAACTATAAATAATAGATGGCAAAGTAAAGATTCTGAATTTTCAAAACAAATGCAGAATGGCGTTTGGACTGGATGGATCTGCAAACTCAGCATACAGCTCTACAATTGTTTAGGCCAAAGTGGTCAA
>NW_024808518.1:0-3346 GCF_019175285.1 Sceloporus undulatus | reverse complement strand
TTATTTTCAACAATGGCTTGCCTGGAATGAATTCTGTAACTATGTTCTTTGACCTGCAAGGCAAAGGGGCTTTGCAAGAGTGTTATAAATTCTTTCTATCCTATTCTATCCTTTTTTTAAAATAAACTTCTTTCTTTTAAAAGCATCTGCTATCTCTGTACTCCTGTACACGTGCCTTATTCGGTCACTGATTGCTGTGGGTTAGCAAGAAAGGAAACTAGATCTCTCTCTCAAGCAAGTCTCAGTGTGTGCTTGGGAAATATAGTTCATTGTCTCAGGGTGTGCTTGGGAAATATAGTTCATTGATAATTCACTGAGTGGTGGCAGCGCGGCTTTAGGACCTCAAGGGGTCTCATTCCGCTCAACAGGGAGCGAGAATGGAGATCTAGGAGCTCCTAGAGGGGAAAGTGTGACAAGAGGGGACTCCCTGAGAGTAAAGGGCCACGCACAGGGCGCCAAGGGCTCCAGGGAAAGGCCCCCAAGTCACCACATGGTGGCAGCGGTGGGATTCGAACCCACGCCCCCGAAGAGACTGGAGACCCAGCCATCACAGCACCCCATTAAAAATAACCGAGGTCTCCCCTCCACAGATTTTGAAGATCGTGGATCTGTTATCCGCAAGTTAGGAAAGGTGACTGTAATACTTACATCATGGGTAGAAAATATGTTTAACTCCAGTGCATATTGAGCTACAGTTATCCCAACCTCTCAGAGAGCCAAGGAGGGGGCTGTGAATTTCTGATGGCCTCCTCCCTCAAAAACAACAACCTCACAGCCCACTTCTATTGCATAATTTTACAAAGGCTAGCAAACATGTAGCTCTTTGCGTATTTCTTTGGCTTTTTACCAGGATGGGACCTGTCTATTTTTCCTATAAAAGAAATAATCCCCAAACTCACACAGTGGGTTTCTATGGCAGACCGAGGATTCAAACTCTACTCTCCAGAGTCACAGTCCCATGCACAAACCACTGCATCACACTGGCTCACATTTATGGGACTATTCTAGGATATATATCTTTTGATCTATGGTATGCATATAATGGTAAAACAATTTATGGAGAATTCAAAAGTAAATCTGATAGTTGCTATCAAATAATAATTTATTCTTAATTTTTTAAAAAATGTAATAATAACAAGAAAACGATGTATTACTTTTGATCTAAGTTAAAATCTTTTTAATACAAAAGAAACTGTCTTGCTTTTGATGTTCCCTGGGCTTCTGTTTGATGTTTATTTGCTTGTTTAGCTTTAAAAAAACTTCAATCAATATGTAAACAAAATTATTCTTCAAAAGAAGAATAAAAACCATATTCTTAATTCCAAGGCATCTTTTTTTAAAAAAGAAAGAATCTCAGGTCTGTGGGCCAAAATAACTGTATAAATATTTTATCATCTAAAGGTGACAGAAAATATTATAGTTTTACAGCTTTCCCCCGCATAGATATGGATTTTTCTATTTGCAGCCATTTATTTTGGTTTTCATACTTCTCAGCATTTTGTCATGAAGTTCTCAAAACAAATTATTTGTTTGGAAAACTTCACTGCAAAATTCTAAAACAGAAGGGTTTATATATTGAATCACACAGTTCTTCTCCAAATGCCCACCAAATGAAATTCTCCCCCAGCTGAAATGGAAAGATCTCTATCATATTTCTCACACTCCCCCAAACTCATTCACCCAGGTGTCAGGAATACACACCAGATTGTCATTTTCATCTGCAGTCAAGTCATGGACCATGATGGTTTCATTATCAACTGAAGGTATTCAGCAGCAGCAAACTGGAGTGGAGGCTGGTAGAGAAACGTGGATCTTGGAAGAATAGGGGCAGAATCAAAACAGGGATAGGTTTGAAGTATCTATCCCACTTTTCCTTTACCTGCCATGTCCAGCCCCCAACACCACAATCAACCTCCTTGTTCTGGTTCCTAATAGTTGTTCCTCATAGGGCATGGTTTCCATACCCTTCACCATTTTAGTCGCCCTCCTTTGGACATGCTCCAGTTTCTCCACATCCTTTTTAAATTGTGGTGCCCAGAACTGGACACAATATTCCAGGTGGGGCCTGACCAAAGCAGAAAATGGTGGCACTATTACTTCTCTTGATCTAGACACTATACTTTTATTGATGCAGCCTTTTTAGCTGCCGCATCGCACTGTTGACTCATGTTCAACTTGTGGTCTACTTGGACTCCTAGATCCATTTCACACGTAGTTTCATTCAGCCAGGTGTCCCCCATCCTATATCTGTGCATTTCATTTTTCCGCCCTAAGTGCAGTACCTTACATTTCTCCAGGTTGAATTTCATTTTGTTAGCTTTGGCCCAGATTTCTAGTCTGTTCAGGTCATTTTGAATCTTGATCCTGTCCTCTGGGGTATTAGCTATTCCTCCTAAATTGGTGTCATCTGCAAATTTGATAAGTATACTCCAATTTTGTCCACCAAGTCATTGATAAAGATGTTGAATAGCCCTGGGCCCAGGACAGAGCCCTGTGGTACCCCACTGGTCACTTCTCTCCAGGATGAAAAGGAGCCATTGTTGAACACCCTTTGGCTTCGGCCGGTCAACCAATTACAAATCCATGTAACAGTTGCCTTGTCTAGCCCACATTTTACAAGCTTGTTTGCAAGAATGTCATGGGGAACTTTGTTTGCCCTCCTCCAGTCTGCTGGGATCTCTCCTGTTCTCCAGGAGTTCTCAAAATTATTGCCAATGGCTCCGATATTACTTTTGCCAGTTCTTTTAATACCTTTGGATGTAGTTCATCTGGTCCTGGAGACTTATATTCATTGAGATTAACCAGGTATTCCTGTATTATCTCTTTACTTATTCTGTGCTGAAATTCCTCTATTCTGTCCTCTGCTCCATTATCTTCAGGCTGTGCACCCTCTTCCTTTTCTGAGAAGACTGAAGCAAAGAAGGTGTTGAGTGATTCTGCCAAATAAATGGTATAAACAATTCTATCAGTGGTTCTCAAACTCTTTATCTCGGTGACCCCCTTTATATCTACACCTGGATGTCACCCCCTCCCTTCATGGAATATATGAATAAAAATATTTTTGGTTCTTTAGCATGCACATTTTCATTTGCACTTTCATAAATATTCATATTTTAACATTTTATAAGGAAATGGCATTGTTCAAATTAGAACTGATTTATTTAAATACATTCAATATTTAACTTCACACACGTCTAAATTTTGCACATAGAAAAGTTTGGGAAGAGGAGGAGGAGGTGGGATCAGGGCCTCCAAATCTTGAGCCCCTCTTGAGCAACTTTCCCTCAACTCAATGGGGGTCCTGCCCCACAATTTGAGAACCACTGAGTTACATGGATGGTGGGTA